>NC_031990.1:89225722-89248309 GCF_001879085.1 Nicotiana attenuata
TTTCACCAGTCTGGTGGAGAGTGGAAGGTACGGCTCCCGCCGCGTGAATCCAAGGCCTTCCCAAGAGGAAATTATAAGAAGTATCCATGTCTAGGATCTGAAATGTCACCTCAAAATCCACAGGACCAATAGTCAAAATCAAATCGATCTCGCCTATGGTGTCACTCTTGATGCCATCAAAGGCACGCACACATACATTGTTAGGCCTGATTCTCTCAGTCCCAATCTCCATTCTTTGCAAAGTTGAGAGAGGGCGCAGATATCAACTCCGGATCCGCCATCCAGCATGGCTCTTTTCACATAGTACCCCTCGCATTTAACTGTCAGATGAAGGGCTTTGTTATGGGCAGCCCCTTCCGGGGGCAAATCATTCTTGCTAAATGAGATCTGGTTGACTGCGAAAAATCTTTCTGCCATCCTTTGCAGTTGTTCAACAGTAGTTTCAATCAGAACATAAGCTTCATTGAGGGTTTTTATCAACACTTTCTGATGCTCGGTTGAGCTCACCAGCAGAGACAGGAGTGAGACTTGTGAAGGAGACTTCCAGAGTTGGTCTATTACCTCATAGTCAGCAGTTTTCATTTTGTGGAAGAATCTTCGGCCTCCTCAGCATAACAGGTTTCTTTAGTGGGAAATTATTCTTCTTGGCTTTGTTCAAATCCTCCAAAGTAAGGTATTTCTCAGCTGGGTTAGTTTCATTTGCTTCCCCCAGGACCTCTTTTCCCTTGTATGTCACTACCGCTCTGTCGTAATTCCATGGGACGGCAGTGGGGTCTGTCATGGGCCCCTGCAGTGCGCGGCCAATAACCACGGGCTCATTTAGCCTTGGTGAAATTACTGGTCCCCGTACGACATAGGTCCTTTTAGGCACGTACATCTTAGGTCCCTTATTCAACTCGAACTGTTTTGGAGGGCTCAATGTCATTTGTTCTTTCCTGTAACCCCAGGGAACATAAAGATTGGCATCTTTTTGGGGTACTGCCCCAGTTTTGGTTTCCACTTTCTTTTCTGAACTTTAAGGGGTGGGTTCATTTTTCTTCTTCCCTTTGTCCTGCTTTGCAGCAGCCTTTGGTTTCTTTTCGACATCAGCGATGGCAATGATGGCTTTCAGAGCCGGGTCAAACTCCTTATCTTCACAAATCATGCCAATAACTGGCCCGTTGTTGTGGGCCGATAATGGGTTGGTGGTCACATTAGGAATTTCTTCATCCTTCAGCACTATCCGTTTTTGCTCTATGAGATTCTCAACCGCCCTTTCTAGGGTCCAATAATCTTCAGTGCAATGCCATTCCGCTCCAGAATGATAGGAACATCGAGCACCGGGTCGGTAAGAGGGTGACTCTGGGTTTTGCCTGGTTTGGGGTACGGGTTGCAAACCCATTTGGACAAGTTTAGGGAAAAGGCAAGAGTATGATTCACCAATAGGCGTGAAATTTGTTCTTCTGGGTAGTTCCCGAGCACGGGCATTGTATGGAAAATTATTTTGAGGGGGTCGAGGATTATATAGAGCTTGGTGAGGAGGGTTGCTTCTAGGGAATGGAGCTCGGTTTTGGTTAAACTGTTGTTGTGGCCGAGCGTATGGCTGGGCATTCATCACTGCGTAAGGCTGGGGGCCATAGCATAAGCCACATCCTGGTGGGGATAATAATGTTGTGGAGTGCTTGGTGAGAAGTAACATCTGGGTGGACGGGGGTTTCTCAGACCTGAAGCCACCATTGCCACTTCTTCCTTTTTCTTTCTGTTTGCTACACCTTCGAACCCACTTTGAATTGCTTGGGACGTAGCTCTTATGGAAGATTGGCTCAATATGCGCCCTGTTTTCAGACCGTTCTCGACCATCTCACCAATTTTGATGGCCTCAGCAAACGGTTTCCCCATTGCATACATCATATTCTGAAAGTAGTCAGCCTCTTGGGCTTGGAGAAAGACACTCACCATTTCTGTTTCATCCATCGGGGGCTTGACCCTGGCCGCCTGTTCGCGCCATTTAACAGCATATTCTCGAAAACTTTCCGATGACTTCTTCTTGAGATTCGATAGAGAATTCCTGTCGGGAGCTATGTCTATGTTATACTGAAACTGCCTGACAAAATCTCGAGCTAGATCATCCCAAATGTGCCAACGGGATATATCCTGATCCATGTACCACTCAGATGCAATGCCCACTAGACTCTCTCCAAAATAAGCCATGAGAAGCTCCTCTTTTCCACCTACTCCTCTCAGTTGATTGCAGTACCTCTTGAGGTGGGCAATAGGATCCCCATGCCCGTCATTCTTTTCGAACTTGGGAGTTTTAAAACCCAGGGGTAGGTGGACATGTGGGAACATACACAAATCAGCGTAGGATACGCTCTTTTGACCACTTAAGCCTTGAATATTCTTAAGGCTCTGTTCCATGCTCCTCATCTTCCGAGTGATTTCTTCCTGCTCGGGGTTCTTTGTAGTTTTCTCCTATCCCGCGGTAAACTCATACTGGGGCTGTTGGGGGTAGGAATTGGTAGTGAACTGGGTCGTTTCTGGTGGAAAGGATGGTACTTGAAAAGTAAAAGATGATGGATCAAAGTTTGGCCTTGGCAAAGTGGGTTGTACCGTGGCCGAGGAAAGTGGCACAATGAATATGTTGGAGGCCACATCCGAATTAACACCTGGGGGCGAACCTCAGAAGGTGTTCCGGCAAAGTGGGTTGAGATGGTAGGATATCCAAGCGGAGTGTTTGGGTAATTTATTGGGACATTAGAAGTTCCACTTGCCCTGGGAAGTAGCTCAGGGAAAGTAGGTATCGTACTCGGTGGCTCCCTACCATTGGACCAGGCGTCCCATATTTCCAACATGCGGAGACGCAAAACCCTGTTTTCCTCAGCAGCTGCTGACACTGAAGTTGGGATAGCCGAGATCGGGCTATCCTCTGGGATAGGAACTGTTGGTAGATGACCCTCTGATGACATTTCAACGCTTCCCTTTGACCTTGTGAAGTAGGGATATGAAGCAAGATTACCACAAAACCAACCACCTTAATATAGAATCTACTTGTAGGAAACACAACAAACTGGTTAGTGCGAGACAATTAACACATAGGGAATCGCACATTGGGGTGTGATGCACCCATACAGTTAAATGTGTTTCTATATGCTTTGCAACGGTTGCATGTTCATCTCGGCTTTCGCTTATCTCACCAACCTCTTCTTTCTTTTGGGCGTTTTTCACCTTTTGCTTTCTTTTGTATTTCGTCACCATTTTTCCCTCTTATTCTCTCTTTTCTTGTTTTCTCTCTTTTTTTTTTCTATATTTCTCTCTTTTCCTTTTATTCGAATTATTTAAAAATTATGACCGGATCCGATAAGGATTGCCTACGTATCACGATGTCGCGTAAATCAGATCATCACGTAGTTCAAGGAATAAATGCGAGAAATAAAGAAACAAATTTCGGGGTTTTCCAAATTTTCATTAATAAAACTTCTACTTTTCTGAGTTACAAAAGACTCCATCATACTTTTTCTAGGAATTTAAACCTACAAACAGACTCGAAACATACTTTAAAAATGAAAATACAGACTCGAAAAAGAGAAAACAATCAAGAGTGCATCAGTGCCTCCAAATCTGTCCTAGGAACACCAGCTGGTCCTGTTGCGGGCCTTTGCGCCATGTCGTCCTGGAGGCGATAGAGATCATCCATTATCTGGCGGACAAAGATCATCACTGTGGCGAAGAACATGGAGCTAGTCATGTCCTCGCACTGATTGCATTTCATCACAATGTAGTCGGCGATTCTTCTAACCCTTTCCCTGATGATGCCCTTTTCTTGCAACAACCGCCCAATCTGCTGAGATCTAGCTTCCAAGACCCGGGTGACTGCATGATTCTGTTCCTGCAAATGCTGTAGGTCTCCCTCTAGCTGTGCCATCAGAGCGTAGCAATGTTCTCTCTCGGCTTTGAGCTCTTGGCTTGTTTAGCCATTTCACCTTCGAGGCTGTTAAGCTCCTTTTTCCAACCCGTGACCCCTCTTTCATATCTTTCTTTCAACTGTCGAACGAAAGTTGCCCGTTCTTCTGCATTTTTGGCCAACTTTGTTCGTACTTTTGCTAGCTCAGACTCAGTCTTTTGCAAATCATCTTCACAGTCACGTACCTTTTGTGTAAGGCTGTAGATGAGCCTTTCATCTTTTCTGCTTCTGCCCGGGTTCTCGGCTGCTATTCTCAGTTGTCGAACCTGGGCTCTGAGAGCTTCATTTTCTTGGGCCAGCCTTTTTCTTTCACCCTCGGCCTCTCGTGCCTGTAGAACATTATTGAAGGTGACATTTCTCAACTCTTCTTGCAAAGCATGAATGGTGGCTTGATATTTCTTTTCCTTTTCTCCCCAAGCCAACCTCTCCCGGATTTTGTCATCAAAAGCTTGAACATGGGGTCTTTTGGCGGGCCTCTCAGGATCGGGCTCGGGTTCTGGCTCATTGTTCACACAAAACCTTCTTTCAAACCACGCAGCATAATTGGGATCGACTTCCCCCCTGGCCGAATCTGGTACCTGGGTGTCACTTTTTAGATACCGACAACCATTCCAATCCCGTTGAACTAAAGCCTCAGGTAGCATTGGTCCTGGGTGTAGCTCAATGACTTGGGTACTTAGATCTGCATCTTCGGGTATCACCTGATATCTTCCCAGTTGTCTCAGAACTCTTTGTGGTGCATACTATCACCTGATATCTTCCCAGTTGTCTCAGAACTCTTTGTGGTGCATACGGTTGGATACTTCTCAATCCCATCATCGTCAAGTAGCCTTTTGAAGTTGTCATGTATATGACTTTTGTTATAGGAAGCCATCCTATGGTCCATTCAATTTGACTTGCTTTCAGATTTCTTAAATGGGAGACCCAAGCTTCAAATCCTTCCGGCGGTTTGTAGTCTTCCACTCTTTCCTCATAATTCTTGATGAAATTGTTCTCGTCCAAAGCATATCTCATGAACTTGGGATGATGGAAAAGGTGTTCGATCATCCACATTTGAAGAAGAATATTGCAACCCTCGAAGAATTGAGCCCCAGATTTGCACAAGGTTAATGCCCGGTAAATGTCTGCCTGTCACACCTCGTTTTTCACACACCCGAGGGTATATAAGAGAGTTTTTCCACTTTAAGTGACATTATTCGAAATGGGATTAATTATTCAATTCAGAGTCGCCACTTGGAATATTTTAATTGGTGTTCCAAGTCACCGGTTTATTTTTAAATCCCAAATCGAGGAAATTTCGACTTTCCTTTTGAAGTCTGTGAACCAGAAATTCTGAATAAGGAATTCTGTTAACCGAGGGAAGGTGTTAGGCACCCCCGGATTCCGTGGTTCTAGCACGGTCGCTTAAACTATTATAATTGGCCCATTATCTGATTTTAATACATGTTTTAGCCTATGGTGTATTTTAACTTATTAACCGCTTTTAAATTATTTTTAGGAAGATTCAACGTTATCTAAAACACATCTTGAACCACATCACATGAAATGCACCTGCGGTCCACGATATATTTTATTTATCGTTGTTGAGAATTGGAGTTGGGTCACATGAAATGCACACCCGAGTATAAGGAAATTAATTTAAATAGCGCGCCTAAAGCAAGTACACACTTTCAAGTTTGCGAGGGCCATGGAAAATTCAACTAATGGCACGCCTCGATTCTAATTTCAAAGGATTTCTTATTTTAAAATTGTGAGGGCCATAAACTATTAGTGTTTTATTTGGCATGGCACGCCTCAAATTATTTCAAAGGGTTCTATTATTCGAAGTTGTTATGATCGGGTTACATGAAATGCACCCCCGAATTTGGGAATTAGGTATCATGACGATGCCACGGGAGCCATACCTATAATCACGATGGTTTATTTATTAATCGTGCAAAAGCAAGCTACGATGTTGGTGAATTATTTATTTTCCTAACATTTGAGGTATTTGCAACTCACTTACAGAATGGGCAGATATTTAATAATAGTGAACCTACCACTTGACTTAACTCCATGATAAGGGAATTGAACTATTCTCTTTCTTGAATTCAAGTTTATAATGCCTAACAGATTAGTCACGTCCCTTCATAATACTTTAAATTCTAACTTGAATTCAATCTTAATTTTTTCAAATTAAAGGAAAAGCAACAGTAGACAGTCAGAGCTACTGCTAAACCTCACATGAAATGAGTTACATGTACATGTAAGGTCATTACCCATTATTAGCCAAACCAGACGATCAAAGCTACTGCCAAGCCTCTAACATCCCAATACTCTTGGCTTCTCAAATCGATTTATGATTACAAGCCAAATAATAATGTTATTATCAAGTCACCAAAGATATATTACAAAGAGCAAGAAACCAGCAAAAAGCAGAACTTCAATTTTATTTCATACACAGCAAGTTCAACATTTAAAGTTTTCCACATACCTAGATATAAGCGAACATAAATCGAAGGAAACAAGCAGAGATCTTAAGCAAATGGTGAGACCCAGCAACAGGAACAAAAATGAACCAGCAACAGCAACAGAAATTGAAGTTCAACTCGAACTTCACATTCAGAAAAACATCTGAAACCCAGCTATCCGAGAGTGAAACCCAGCTGATGAAACTCTTTTAGCTCTTTTTTTTTGTGTTTTTGAAAATCGAAGTTGAATTTTCAGAAATTCTTCTGTTTTGCTTCTTCTTTTTTTTTTTTTTTTTTTTTTCAATTTCTCGTGAAGCTTTGATTTCCAGATTTGAGATGTAATTTCGGATCTAGAAATTTGCTTTCAGATTTTTGTTTTTGTTTTTCGTATGAGTGAGGTTATGGTTAAAGGAGGGAAGAGACGAGAGTGAAAAAGAAAGGCGTTGGCTGATAGTTTTCTGGGTTAAAGAGGAGATCTCATTTGTTGAGTGAAAATAAGAAGAAGAAGGAGGGGTGTTGAGATGGGAATGGTTTTCTATTCTCCGTTCTGAAGAATGAAAGGGGAGGGTTCCTAATGAAGACAAACGGGCTCTTCCAGTGGATCTCCTCTCTTTGTGTCTAAAAATTTGATTTTATGTGTAGCCTAATCTTATCTCTATATAGGTCTAAGTCTAGGTTTTAATTGGAAGGGTATGGGTTTTGGGCTAATGGGTTCAAGTGTATTTGGGCTAGGTAGAAAAATTTGGGCCTATTTTGTGTACAAGAACTAGCTCATTATCCAATTAAATCTTTTCTTCAAATTCTTTTTCTTATCTTTTCTTTTTCTTTTTCTTTAGTTAAAAATCCTAAAATTAAAATCCTAGGTTATCTAAAAATGTGCAATTAAACTAATTAACTAATTACAAAAATTATAAAAGCTACTTAATCCTAAACTAAAAGAGAAAAAATCAATAAAAGGAAAAAGTGTAAAAATGAAGCATTTTTTGTGATTTTCAATTTTTTATAAAACAAGTAACTACCGGTTGGTCCTAAGAATATAAAAATAAAGCCTAAATGCCATGCGTGATATTTTTGGTATTTTTCATTATTTAAATAAAACTTAAACATGCACAAAATGCATAAAATCCTACAAAAATTCCTAAAATGGCAAATAATTAACAAAATCTATTTTTTTGGGGGATTTTATAGGAGTATTTCGTATAGGGAAAAAATCACGTGCTCACACTGCCAGCACTAACGGTACAAGTGTGTGATCTTTTTTGGTGATGAGGATCTGCGCAATTCTGGCCATACGAGTGTCTATTGTCCCCTCCGCATTTGGAAAGACCATGATCCCTAAAAATGCCACGATGAAGGCAAACCGACGATGAATTTGCCATATGTTCTTGTCTTGTTTGTTATTCAACCCCTTTTCATGTGTTTCAAACCCGGCTGAGTGCCCGAACTTAAAGTACAAGAAGTAGAAAGAACAACATCCTTTGCTCACGTGGGTATTCTTCATTTGTTTACTAATATTCAGAAGATCGAAGAACTTGTGCACAAAGGGAGCCATTGGGAATATGAGTTACTGCTTTCTTAACTCTTGGACAAAATCAATATACCCGGCCATTTCTTCCAGAGTGAGGGTGAGCTCAAAATCCGAGAAGCGGAACACATTATGGATGAGGTGCCAAAATGTTACCAAGGCTTTGATCAAATCTTCTTAGGGTTCAACGCTCATGATGTCTGCTATTCTAGGATGTGGCGTTCCAGAAAGACTGACTTAAGACTTTATCATTCACACCGATTGCTCTTTTACCCAATCCTTGCCGTCTTTATCCAAATCATTCCACCACATGCGCAGTTGCAACTGAGCCTGCTCTATGACCAACTCTGACGGGTTCTGGACAGCATTCATCTGTGACGGGTCCGGGATAGCATTCATTTGTGACAGGTCTGGGATAGTATTCATTTGTACCTGTGGAGGGTCGGGGTTAGGGTTGAACCTGGTGGACTCTTTTTGCAAAACAAGTTTTTTTAAATAAAGGAAATCAATGGACAAAAATAAAAAATGGTCATTTTGTAAACGTGGCCCCTTCACAATTCCGAACAAATTTTTGAGGCCAGGGGGAGAAAGTATTTTATGAAAGACACATTGCAGACAGACTTGCTCGTTCCTCCCGAAAATAGCCCTTCGACAATTAAAGCAATATCTAAGGCTATTCCGGCAAGAACGACTTAAAATACAACCGAAGCTGGGTCGGCTTATTTTTGACCAAGGCCCTAGACTACATTTTACTTGATTATCAAAATGAGGCCGAACCTTATGTAGGTTGCCTACGTATCCCACATCTGGTGAGAATCAGACCTGCGTAGTTCGGGAAGTTTTGACACAATTTAAAAAATGATGTTTGACTCACTCTTTTTGAAATTCATTTTCCTCTTTTTTTTCAAAAATTTTGGCAGAGTTTCGAGATATTTTTAAATACCGGGATTTTTGGAATCGGGTAAATTCTCTATCCTACCTCACTCTTGGTTTTTCTTTTCATTTCCTTTTCTTAGCCGGTCAACATGCAAGCCGAAACAGATAAATATTCACATAGCACGTAGGACACATCAGGATGGTCTTTTATTTCAGGTACACCTGTCATAGATGGACCCAACTCCTGTGTTGAGTCCCCAAGGTCAAATGCACGTGATGCAAATAATCGTTCCTACTAGGGATCCGGCATGAGGTCATGTTATTCTAGGTTTAACACCTGGGGTTTGTGTTCTAGACCTGGCTCACCCGAGCGGACAAACTCGAGTCGAGGAGGGGGCAACGTACGGGGAGCACGAAAGTCTGCCCGGCCTTGTTGCTTGCCCAGCCCCGTTGTATTTGGTATAACTCTAACAGGAAAGTGGGCCACGCGAACGTGAGCACCGTTTTTTAGAAGACTCAGGAGGGAGGCGTAAGAAGACATTTAAATACAGTTCAAGTAATATCAAGGCGGTAAATAAATGGCAATTAGCACATTAAGTCCATAAAATACAGTAATATCAACAAATAAAGCCAAATAAAAATCACATTAATAAGCTCGAATTCTTGAACCGTGAACCGGAAGTTCTCGGTTCTTTTCCCCAGTGGAGTCGCCAGAGCTGTCACACCTCCTTTTTTACCCGCCCGAAGAAGGGGGTGGATGGGTGTTTTTCCAATTAAAGTGACATTATTCGAAATGGTATTATTTTATTTATCAGAGTCGCCACTTGGAATAAAATATTTGGTGTCCCAAGTCACCGGTTTATTTTAAATCCCAAATCGAGGAAATTTCATTTTTTAAAGAGTCTGCGAACCAGAAATTCTAGATAAGGAATTCTGTTAACCCGGGAGAAGGTGTTAGGCATTACCGGGTTCCGTGGTTCTAGCACGGTCGCTTGGCGATTATCACTTGGCTTAAGTTGTTTACCTACTCATTTTTAGGACCTATGTGCCTTTATCTTTTACCTCTTTTAAAATCACTTGAATTAATCGTAATTAAAGAATTGAGTTATACGTACGTATACTCTCTTCCATTGGCGCGTCAAAATCATGTCACGCGAACGTGTCCACATTTAATAACGCTTTGTTTATTTAATTAAGAATGTTTTAGTTAAATCTGCGCGAACGCATCCCTCGGGTTACTTTTAGAATTAAATTTGCAATTATGTTACGCGAACGTATACATAATCGCAATGCTAATCTAAAACGGGCTTAAAGCAAACTACGATTATATAAGTTAACAATATTTATGAGGGCCATGGACAGTTTAATGGAGAATGGTTGTCACAACCCCAGTTCGCCCTCCGTGAACTGTCGTGACGACACCTAGTCTCTACGACTAGGTAAGCCTAACAAGTGCGGAAAAATAAACTAAACTTGCGGTAGGAATAATCAAAAACAAAATAACTGAATGGAAACAATAGTTATAATGCCACTCGGCATATACAACACAACAACATTCTCAAACCAAGTACACTATCCCAAAACCCGGAATCTCATGAAACCACAAGCCTTTGAATATCTAACAAGGTCTAACTCCAGATTTGTCTAATCAAAGAAAAGAAATACAGAAGGGCTAATTCTTAAAAGCGAGAATAGAAAGGGACTCCTCAGTCTGCGGACGCGGCAGATATCCTTGAAGTCTCTACAGAAGTGCCTCGCCTCAAGGATGAAAAGACTGAGCGAAAGTACTTGGATCTGCACATGAAAAACATGCGCAGAAGGGGCATGAGTACACCACAGCGGTACTCAGTAAGTGCCAAGCCTAACCTCGGTCGGATAGTGACGAGAAAGGTCAGGGCCCTACTTAGGTTAAATAAAATATAAGGATTAACAGTGTGAAATAAAAACAGTATAAATAAATGCAACAATAAGAAATAACATGGAATTTAAAGAACAACAACAACTAGAACAGAGACAACAAACCACGGAAGAAATACAGCTCAACACAGAGGTAACAACCGGGGCACCTTCCAGGATACCGTCCTGTAGTCCCAATTACAACTATCCAGTGGATCTCCCGGGATACCGTCCCGTAGTCCATCATATATATGTCCGATGGATCTCCCGGGATCTCGTCCCGTAGTCCAACTATCAATGCGCGGAGGATCTGCCGGAACCCCGATCCGTAGTCCCCACATATAAATACCCAGTACTGGGGGAATCTACCGGGTGCATTCCTGTAGTTCCATAACTGTGCAGGGGGATCTTCCGGGAATTTAACCCGTAGTCCCAAAGTAAACAGACAAGGGGGAGCTACCGGAGTCCCACATCCGTAGTCCCAATGTAAATATACCACAGCAGCAAGAAAATATTCAGAGAAGGGAAATTTCATATTAAGGCAACCAATAATTCTAGCCTAGCATACTGCACAGGGTTCAGGTAAACAGATTGAACAATTAAAGCAATTAAATCACTTAGACATGCTTTCCTAAGCTATCAACAGGCTTAATAGTACAAATAATAAAAGCAGGAGAAGAACATACTAATAAGTACTTAAAGAAAAGCCGGATTTCCAACAATTTGCACAAGTACGCACTCGTCACCTCACATACAAGGAGTTTCAATTACCAAATATATCAAACCTAAGGGGAAGGTCCCCCACACAAGGTTAGACAAGCCACTTACCTCGAACAAGTGCAAGTCAACCCGAAACCACGCCTTTGCCACGAGTATCCGACTCCAAATGGCCCAAATCTATTCAATTAAGTTTCATAATGTAAATAACACTTCAAATAACTAATTGTATAATTAAATTCTAAGCTAATACGCAAAATTAGGTAAAATGACCAAAACGCCCCTCAGGACCACGTCTCGGAATCGGATAAAATTTACATTATCAGAATCCTCATGCTCTCACGAGTTCATACATACCAAGAACACTGAAATCGGAGCCCAAATGACCCCTCAAATTCTCATTTCAAAGTCTCTTAATCCCAAGCCCTAAATCCCACAATTACTACTGATTTTCCCCTAAATTTCTAGCTCTAATCCATGAAATAATGACATAGGAATGAGTTTTAAGCCCAAATTACTTACCTCAATGAAGTTTTCTTGAAAACCCTCCTTTAAATCGCCCAAAAAGCTCCCAAGTCGAGATAAAAATGGTGGAAATAACCCCAAGGTCGCGGAACTCCTTTTAAATCACTGTCCAGCAGTTTCCGCATCTGCGATCTTGGGACCGCTTCTGCGGTCCTGCATTTGCGGACCAAAGGTCGCATCTGCAACCCCTCACTAAAATACCAGCTTCCGCATCTGCGGACCTCTAACCGCAGGAGCGGTTCCGCTTCTGCGGAAATTACACCGCATCTGCGGTTTCCGAGGAAAATCCCAAATTTCGCTTCTGTGGCCCTCTACGCTGCTCCTGTGGCTCCGCATCTACGGTTCCTAGACCGCAGATGCGAAAATACCAGAAGAACAGCTGCTGCACAACTTCAACTCCAAAATTACCTCCGTTAACCATCCGAATTCATCCCGAGGCCCCCGGGACCTCAACCAAAGGCATCAACATATCCTAAAACCTTTTTCAAACTTGTACCAATCTTCATTACACTCCAAACAACATCAAAATAACCAAAACACATCGGATTCAAGCCTAAATTTCTAAAATCTTTCGAATTCCGCTTTTGATCAAAACCCCAATCGATCCACGTCCGAATGACCTGAAATTTTGCACACATATCCCAAATGACATAACGAAACTACTGCAACTCTCGGAATTTCATTCCGACCCTCGAGTCAAAATCTCACTATCGAACCGGAAACTTCAAAATTCGACCTTTCGGCAATTCAAGCCTAAATTAGCTACGGACCTCCAAAAGACAATCCGAACACGCGCCTAAACCAGAAATCACCTAACGGAGCTGATGGAACCATCGGATTTCCATTCCGAGACCGTCTTCACACCGTTTCGACTACGGTCAACTTTCCAACACTTAAGCTCTCATTTAGGAACTAAGTGTCCCAAAACTCCCTGAAACTCAAAACTGAACATCCGGGCAATCGAAATAGTAGAAATAAACTTGGGGAAAGTAGTTAATAGGGGGTCGGGGTGCAAATTCCAAAAACGATCGGCCGGGTCGTTACAATGGCACACCTTAAATTTTCTGTAAGAGTTAACTAATTTTATGAGGGCCATGAGCTTAAGAGTTTTATTTGGCATGGCACACCTCAAATGATTTTGAAAGAAATGTATTTGATTAAGGCATTCTAAGGATGTTCTTATTTTAAACTAACTTACACTCAACAAGAAAAACATTTGATTGTAAACTAGTTTTTGGGGGATATGCGTTTTAATCATTTCTGGACAAGGGGAATTGGCCAGCAGTGGCTTGTTGAACGAGTCAGCTTGAAAGCTGTACTTGGGCTCACGATTTGGCCCAAAAATCAGAAGGCCTCAGGATATCATTGCTGAACCTGAAACAAGCAGCCCACATTGAGCTTAAATTTAGGCGGGCCCAGTGGCGACTACTGATTGGCTGGGCCTATCCATCTTGGCTCTTTGAGCCCAAACTTACATGGTACACACTTTGCAAAATTGTAACCCAAATTAATTCTAATTAGAAAGCTCAGATTTTAGAAATCAAAATACAACTCAAGTTTTAAGAAATGATTGCATTGTACACGATTTGCAAAAACATAGAGGACATACATTCATACTATGGTTCATAGAAGAAACCTTACAATTGAGCCAAATCTATTGGGCTTAAGGCCTAGACCCAACGGTCCATGCCCAGACCTGTCAAGACCTATTTTCATCTGCGCTTATCTCCAAGTCTGACCCAATTGCCCACTATACTTATGAAAAGAAAAATGCGATAACACTTAAATACACTCTTGATGTTGTTGTTCGAATATCAATACATGAAATTAAAACCCTATATTATTACAGTCCCCAAAAATAAAATTTCTCAAAATCAGTACATTACAACCTATTAATACATGAACACTATGTTAATAACTAATCTATTACAATTTCATGTAACTAAACGTCTAGGGAACATCTTCCTTTTTTGGATATGGTTTATCCATCAAAGCTAAGTCCAATGCGTGAATACACAGATCCAGTATGCTTACTAATAGTAAAACTCCAGCTCTTAGCTTCTAAACCTGCTGATTTAGCCAACTATCGGCCAAATCCACATGTTATAGCTTCATGGTTAGTACCAAAACTCAAATAGCATCAAAACATATTGTTCATTTAATAGAAGAGGAAAGGAGGGCATGCTTGTTATACATTCAACACATTTGGCTTAAAGAAACAATTTTCAGGTAAAGACAAAAGTATCCATGTATTTGCTAGGCCGTTCATACTAAGTTACTAAAAAGAAACTCACATAATAACAAACCAAGTTTATATCATAACAAAACAATACTACATTTTTTCACATGATTTGTAACTCACGCTTTATATCATTTCAACAAAGAATTATTACATGGAGAAAGATGAGACCAAGTACCTTGAATAACACAGCAAAACACTCAGCAACTAAAGGTGTAAAACTAGCCGAAACCTTAAATGAAAATGGAGCAGCAGCAGCAACAGCAAACAAAACCCCATAATTTCAAAACCACAACCAGCGACTTGAAACCAGAAATAATCAACTAAATAACCCAAGAAACTCTCTATTTCAGACCATTTTCAACTTGTCAAGAATCAAAAAAATTGAGAAGTTTTGATGTTTTCAAGATTTTTGGAGTCTGATCTTGTTCAGGAGGAGATAGAGCTTTTTTATGCAGCAATTAAGGCTGAAATCTGTATATCTCCCTGAGAGTGAGGGAAAGTTCTCTTTATATAGAGTGCCCAAAGAATGGCATCTAGAAAAGAATATTCTGACCTAATACAACATATTTTACAGTTGTACTGTCCTTTTCCTTTATCCAAAACCAGTATTTTCAAAGGATAAAGACAGCTGTGCTGTATTCTGGAACTTTCCTAATTCTACCCAATGTGAAACCTCCATTTTACCCTTTAGGTTACTGCTTATTTCAGCTTTTATCCTAAATTTCTAAGTTCAGTTAAGTCCCTGAAGTTTCAAATGGTTTTCAGATTAGGACAAACAAAACAAACCTAGACAAAATCAGAAATTCGAATCAAAAGACCCAACAAACAGAAATGCCTGGCTAAATAAACCTAAGAATGGAGCCTAAATCTAATACACTTATCAACAAATACAATGATTTAAAATGCAAAGAAGGACTAGAATTCAACCTATCTGTTTTAAATTTAAACCATTAAGGCAACAAACGACCTAAATAGCTTGTTGATTCATTCAAAAAATAAACTGATTACCAAATGAACTCATAGAGGCAAAACAGGGTAGACATTAAACAGACCCTAATTAATGAGTATTGACATGTAAGACATGCTTTAATCAGTCAAGAACAAGTAAACAAGTAATCAGTCGTGAAAAAATAAAATCTAAAAATTAAACCTAAACATGCGGCTAATAAAAGCAATTAAACATGCAAAACAAAAGATAAAATTAAACAAATAGTAGGAAAAGAAAGGGATTTACCTAAGTTTATTTCAAAAACTGGATCAATTCACGAACTCGTCCAAAATCTCAGAAGTGTAAATGGACTTTGACTCAATTAATCGACTGTTCTTAACACGAACACTCGACTAATGGAGGTTTTAAGTCCACTTGACCAAATCTTGACCAAAAAATCAGAAAGGGGAAAAATTTGGGCATGATGATTCTGAGATTTAAAATTCGTGGAATTTGGCTGGGATTTTTGGGGAATCAATGGTGAGACAGGGGTGAGGGACGGTTGAGGACTGTATGGTATGAATTTGGGGTAATTTGGGGAAGTTAGGGTTTTAGGCCGGATTTTTCGATCTAAGATTCGAATAATTCGGCAATGATTCGAAGAAAACTAGTTGGAGATTGGGAATTAGGAGGTTGTGGGGATTCTATGGTGTAAATTTGGGGAGGTTTGGACCACCGGAACCACCGTGAGGCGATTTCCGGCGGTGGTTTGCCGCGGAGCAGGTGAGGGGAACCTAGGAGGCTAAGGTTTGGTTTTTGAGGGGAGGGAGATGAAGTGAGGAGAGTTCGATGGGGGGGGGGGGTCTGTCTCATTCAGACAGTTATATCTAAATGAAGCCTCAGTTCCGAGCCGTTGGATGATCAAAATCCAACGGCTTTGATTAGATTGATACGAAACAGGGTCATTTGGTTTGGGGAGTGGGTTGGACCGGGTAAAGTTGGGTTTGAGCCTGGATATGGATAAGGTTTGGGCACGGATTTGGCATTTAAACAGCCCAATTACTTAATTTAAAACCCCATTACAAATAAATCCTTATTTCCTTTTTCTTTTGTTTTTTTTTTCTTTTTCTCCTTTTTTTAATTAAAAATCCTACAAAATTAAAATCCTAAATTATCTAAATTGCCAAATTAAAACAATTACCTAATCACAATAACTATAAAAGCTACTTAATCTTAAATTTAAAAAAAAAAAAGAAAAATCAATAACCTAAAAATATAAGTGTAAAAATGAAACATTTTTTGTGATTTTTAATTTTTATAAAACAAATAATTACTGATTAATTCTAAAAATGTAATAAAAAATCCCAAATGCAATGCATGATAATTTTGGTATTTTTCATGATTTAAATAAAAATTAAACATGCACAGAAATGCAAATAATTAAAAAAAAATCTACAAGAATTCCTAAAATGGCAAATAATTAACAAAAATCTATTTTATTGGGATTTTATAGGAGTATTTCATACGGGGCAAAAATCACATGCTCACACATCTAAGGTGCCATGAGCAAATCAACATCACGAGGGCTATCTCGCCCGCATCGCCATAAGGCCTGAACAGAATTACAACATGTGTAGGAATTAATCATACAACCTCACCGCCTAACACAACATAAAAGAGTAGCACATAACATAGGCTAGGGGCACAAACAATATCTGTTCTGCCTGATACATAGCTAGAATGACAATCTCACAAGAGCACACAAACTTGACCTGATACAAATTACATATTCTCGATGATCTTACAAATAGGCCCCAACCGAATCCTGATCCTTCCCAATTAGGTAAATATTCTTCAGAAATCCACAGCAACCTATCGATAATACATGCTATTAATTATCCCATTCTCAACTTTTTTTCTCAATCCACCAACAGGAAATAGTCCACATATGGGGACATCTAGCCGCAAAACCTCAGGAATACTAAAATTTCCATACCCGAACTCAACTACGCAAATCAAATGGTTGATACATCACTCACACCCCTCGTCCTGTCTAATCACCCATATAGAATTTCCGACCGCGTAACAAAATATGAACCTAAAAAGCCTCAAAACCCAGTAATCACCATGCTACTAGCCAGGCACCCGCAATCCAAAACTCAAGGTCTTTTCCAGAAATGCACACTCTTCACATGTGGTAGCCAACAATGCCAACACCCTATTAATTTTCTGATACCTATTCAGGAGCAAAAACCGCAATGTACATCATACTTCCTTATGCGCATAGCAGCCAGCCGCTTGAGCCGTTGCCAAACCATAGAGAACTCCCCGAGATCTGCCCGTACGCAACTAAGGCATTAGGACCACATCTCCCCAACTCAACCGAGTCACACAAACCTTCCAATACCAGAGTGTTGCCACAAATGCCAGTAGAGAATTCCTATTCAAAGGACCAATTACTTCCATTGCCATGCTGACCCAACACCACGGAACTTACCTATTTCTTCGGATAGTCGATATGTAATAATCCCAATCAAAGCCCCAAATACAGATAATCTTAACACGAACCACATAGCCCAGAAGCTCATAAATAACCACATTTCCTCTAAAGCACCCTGTCCTGCCGCAACCACGATACCCACGCTGAATAGACCTTTTTGTGAGTCCGAAGTTATTCCTCCGACTCCCCTTGATGCTGAAATGTAGATCCATTAATGGCGTAGAAACACTGTAAGCCCCAACATCATCCCGTGCAAGATCTCAGACCTTAGCCATACACAAAACTCGGGAACTTACCAATACCACATATTCCCATACCTCAGGCCAAACTGACGTAAATCTGACTCTGCAATCTGAATGCCGCAAATGGACTCCTCCACTTGGCGCAAAGTCATAGAAAACATCATCCGATGATCCGCGAAACTAACCTTCATAGCTCGTACAACACAAATCATAAGGTGCTCCAATACCACCAACTATCCTCAATCAACATCCACCTCGTGACCCTGCCACAATCTCGACGACCAACCAGCCAATTAAACCTTCTCAAGCTCGCACTCATCAACCAGGTGCCGAGAACCGTTGTGCCTCCATATGAACAACTGAATAGTCTCTCAATACCTTTGTATCTTCATTCTGGACAACACGTTGAGACAATGCCTGAGCATCGTTGACTCCCTCGTAGCCCGTCTGTAGCATCATGAACCACTGGCGCATAGCGGACATTGAGAGCGTAATATTATACAGGAGTGGATGTAAAGGAACATAAGTTATATACTTCGAGCTGAATCAATATCGCATGATAAGGAATGAAAGAAGTGGAATTTCCTAACAGTTCTGTAGCCTCTCGAAGATAAGTACAGACGTCTCCGTACCGATCCGCAAAACTCTACTAAACCTGCTTATGACTCGTAGCACCTATGAACCTAGAGCTCTGATACCAACTTGTCACGACCCAAAATCCCTCCGAAGGAGTCGTGATGACACCTAGTCTCTAAACTAGGTAAGCCTCATTAACAGAAATAATATGAATATTCACTAACTTCAAATTATATAACTCTGAACACTTACAATTCCAAAAACCGGTGGTACAAGTCATAAGCCCTTTTCTAAGAGTACTTATACAAAAATAATTTTTTCACTGTTCCAGAACAAAAGGAACAAATAGAAATAAGTACAAGTGAAGGGGACTCCGAGGCCTGCAAACGCAGCAGCAGGTTTACCTTGAGTCTCCACCGCGACGATCCGCGCAACTACTACCGATCAAATACCTGGACCTGTACAAAAAAAATGTACAGAAGCGTAGTATGAGCACACCACGGTGGTGCCCAGTAAGTATCAAGACTAACCTTGGTGGGGTAGTGATGAGGAACAATCAAGACACCTACTAGTCAAATAATTGAACAGGATATGATAATGAACTACCAAGATAAAATTAACAAAGTAATATCAATTGTAGGGAGGAATCCAACTACAAGCAGTAGAGACAATAAAGGAAAATACGGATAGTAATGAACCATAATCAAGTAAATTAACACCAACATAACTGGGACACAGACAAGTAAGAATATGTTCAACCAAAGAAGGCGATGCCAACTCAATCAATCACATCATTTCTAATACACAATTCCGACCATCTCAATCCTCAGTATTTCATGTCATAATGCCTAGTTCCACACCTTTACTACACATGGCACCTTGTGCCCTCATATCTGTATATCGCTTTACGCAACATCATCCTCATGTCACTCAGTACATAGGGTCCATAACCATTGCAATAAAGATGCTCAAGGAGTCTCATATATATAACATAAAATAGATTACAACTTCTAAACCAATTAGGAAATCAACAAGAAGAGATGAAGTTATTTTTAGAAATCATTTGAATAAAGAAAGTACCCTTTTTAAATAAAATACAACATCGGATGTACTATTACATTTAATATAGTATTTAATAAGTTAAAACTTAGGAGAAGTTCCCTTTTAAATAAGATTCAATGTCATTGGGTTAAGGAAATTTAATTGAGAAACTAATTAAAATAAAACGTAACGTTTGTAGGAATTTGAATTATTGAAAGGTGTATATATACACGGCGAGTTCAAATTTAAAAGTCATATATAGCCGTGTAATACTAATTCCTTCATTTTATATTACAATATTACTAATAACTTAACAGGACAGGAGGAAATTATTCAACGTAGTAGATTTAGTCTAAAAATTAATTCAGCGGAATAATAGTTTCAGGGAAAGAATTCAAGGAACAACGGCAAGTCAACAACTAAATGCCAATAACCCGACCCTCAAAACTCAGCGAAACCCGAAATACAAATCGTCAAAGTTTTAAACAAATGGACCAGGGTCTTCTCAGTATTCAGCTATAACCAAATCCTAAATGAAATGTAAAATCACCGAATAACTTGTACAGTCAAGAGGAATCCATAAGCACATCTATCTATTGATGCGGCGCGCATCCCGATCCCACCAATCCTCACTTATTCCTCCGTAACAATTACAATAAAAGTAAATAATATATATTTGTTGCGGCGTGCAACCCGATCCCAACAATCCTCCCTTATTCCTCCTTAGCACTTACAATGAGAGTAATAGTATATATATATATATCACCATATTAGTAATAACATGATCATTCACCCTTGTTACTCCTTGTTGCAGCGTGCAACCCGATCCCACCAATCCTCCCTTATTACTCCTCAATATATATATCACCCTTATTCCTTCTGTTGCGGCGCGCAACCCGATCCCACCTGTCCACCTTGATTACTCGTTGTTGCGGCGTGCAACCCGATAACACCAGACAACATCAAATATCCCTTATTACTCCTCAACATATCAACAACCAGACATAATTTAAAATAAAAAACAACAACAATTCAACATTCCAATCACAAGGATTTCTACCGCCAATAGTATGAATACACGACAACAAGAGAATCACGGAAAAACCAAGAAGCACAATAACCTTTACAAAATAACAAGACATATAAGGCACGTGATAATTACACCGGCAACCACAACAGTTTGGACACATAGTATATAGGCACGGGGTTATAGACGAACTTCACAATTAAAAATAACAAAACAATAAGGAGGACAATTACTCCAATTAAGGCAACTAAGGGCCAAGTAACAAGTAAGAATTAGAGAAAAGTTAACAAAATTGTATGGAGCATATAGAGGTAAAACAAGCAATTAGGAAACACAATCATAACGAAAAACTTCCCACTTAATGAACATAAGTACCTAAGAACCCTGAAGGCAAATTTTCCACAAATAAGTCCGAGCACACACTCGTCACCTCGCGTGCACGGACTACAAATAGCATAGAAGACTCAAATCCTAAGGGGGAGTCCCCCACACAAGGTTAGGCAAGATACTTACCTCAATCTGGCCTATTCAATACTCAATTTAGCTTTTCCTTTACTAATTCATACCCACTCGGCTCAATCTAGCCAAAAACAACTTGAATACATCAAACAATGCAAGAGAAAACAACTTCAACTAACAAAGCTATGATTTTTATACAATTTGCAAAAAGTCAACAAAAGTAAACTCCCCGGGCCTCCCCCTCGAAACTTGACAAAATTTACAAAAATCGAATACTCATTCCGATATGAGTTCACCCATAGAAAATTATCAAATTCCGATACCATTTGGTCCTTCAAATCATCATTTTATATTTTTGAAAGATTTCACAATTTTCCCCAAATTTTCCTTTAGATTCTCATGAATTTGATGTTAAATCTAAGATATATCTCACCGCTTATGCTTCCAAAACTAGATTCCTTCTTCCAATTCGACTCTAATTCATCCGGAAACAGAATCCAACCATACAGTAAGTCGATACACATAATATGAAGCTACTCGTAACCTCATACTGCCGAACCGGACGTAATTGCTCAAAACGACCAGTCGGGTCGTTACACGTTTACACAAAATTCACATTCCGGTCAAATGCTCACCGCTTAAGCTTCCAAAACTAGATTCCTTCTTCTAATTCGACTCTGAGAATCATCTGATAACTGAATTCAACCATGCACGCAAGTCGATGCACATAATATGAAGCTGCTCATGATCTTATGCCGCTGAACGGAACTTAAATTCTCAAAACGACCGGCCGGGTCGTTATATAAGGTGTTTAAAGCCTCGAAACACAGACTTTGGTTTTAAATCATAAGATGACTTATCGGGCCATCACAGCTCGTACTTTCAGCTTAGACATACTTTAACAGTACCAAATTTCAACAGAACCTTTTTTCCATCTATCAACACTAAATACAAGAGAAATAGCAAAAATCATGGAAAATGAATCATATATCACCACCCTAAATTTCTCGTTTTTTCTTTTTCTAAATTTTCTAACATGTTGATAGACTTATCAATATGTTATGAGTAATTATGGCTCTTGTATAGGTCCACAGTCAGCGAGGAGTGTCTATATAGACCAATATGTAAGTTTGAGAATTGAAAAACCTCTACTTATTCTGTGACGGAGTAAATGCGCATAGATGAACATACATAAAGTATTACTACAACTAGTTAATTTATTGTTTCAATTTCATGATAGAACTATGTACACAAGAGTCATACAATGAGAGAAACGGGAGTATTACCAATCGCGTTGACCACCCTCTTTAAAATCAGCACCAAGTTCCCTCTTTCTATCTTCTCCAAATAGGGTTAACTTTGAAGAAGTAAAAAAGAACACCAACAACATTGCTCCAAACCTTATAACTCCAACCATACGAATTTCAGACAAGAAAAATCAGAAATCAACAACTAACAATAGAGTATTTATGCGACTGTTGCAAACCTGTAATTAACAGCAAGGTGAATAAACATGACAATGAATCCAGAAATGGCGGCGGCTAATGGGTAAAGAAGGAGAGGGAAGGCTAGCTAGGTTTTTTGATTGTCAAAAGAGGGAGGCGGGGGGGGGGGGGGGGGGTCGGGTCTGGTGTTTGGAGGAT
>NC_031990.1:89248329-89248414 GCF_001879085.1 Nicotiana attenuata
AGATGATGAAGAACAGGTGCGGTGGCTGCTAGGGCTTCTGGTAAGGCGGGGATCTGATTTTCTCTATTAGAGAGAGGGGGGGGGG
>NC_031990.1:89248434-89322248 GCF_001879085.1 Nicotiana attenuata
AGGGTCTGGTTTTGAGAGAGATGAAGAGAGGGAAGAGGGAGGGGTGCGCCGCTGCTAGCTTTTTCAAGAGGGGAGGTCTGTTCTCCTTGATTTTTTGAGAATTAGGGTTGTTTTTGTTAGAGATGAGGTAGAGGGAAGAAGAAACGACGCCGTTTAGGCGTCTGAAGGGGAATGGGCTGGTTATGGCTTGGGCTAAGGGCGGATCTGAGGCAAATTAAATTTGGGCTTCAAATCAAGCTGGCTCAAACGAAATTAGAAGACCAAATCTACTTCTTTGCTTTCTTTGTTTTTCCTTAGATTTTTAAATTCTAACAAATTAAATCCTAAATTGAAACCTAACTTAAATTTAAAAAGGAAAATTAATTCTATTTATCTATTAACAAATCCATGTAAAATGTTAAAAACTATTTTGTTTAATTTTTTATGTATTAATTCTAATAATTAAAGAGTAATTAATTCCTAATATATATATATATATATATATATCTTAAGATGTATATACATTTCACGACCCGAAATTTCCACCGTCGAGACCGTGATGGCGCCTAACATTGCACTTCCTAGGCAAGCCAACATTAGAGATATATTAGCCAATACTTTTACGTTTCAGTAATTAACAATAAGCAAGCTATACAGGTCAAATAAACGCGGAAGTAAATAAATAACAACTTTGATTATATACTATCACCACCCAGAATTCGAAGTCACAATTCACGAACATTCTAAGATTTTTACTACAAGTATTTGTCCGAAAGAAAATACAACTGTTTGCGAAATAGAGAAAACAGTAAAGTATGGGGTATAGAAGGGGGCGCCAGGGTTTGCGGACGCCGACAGGTCTACCTTGGGTCTCCTATAGAATGAAGTCAACAGCTGGCCTCAAGATCAGCTCGAACCGACAGCAAAATCTACACAGGAAGTGCAGAGTGCAGTATCAGTACAACCGACCCCATGTACTGGTAGGTGTCGAGCCTAGCCTTGATGAAGTAGTGACGAGGCTAAGACAAGACACCCACAAACAACATGTGCAGTATAACAATACATATACTAATAACAGTAGTAAAGGAAGAACAAGACAGGAAATATTGGGAGGGGGACATGCTGAGGGGATCACAAGATAAAGAATAACGGCAGTAAAGAAACTTGAACAACTAATATACCTTGAACCAATAGTACAATGTAAACACAGTAAAGGAAAATGTACGGCATCACCCTTCGTGCTTTTACTCTCAACCTCACCAGATAATCAATAGAAACAGCATGGCATCACCCTTCGTGCTTTTACTCTCAACCTCACCATATAAATCAGCCGAAACGGCATGGCATCATCCTTTGTGCATTAACTTCCTCATAACATGGCACGACATAACCCTTCGCGGATTAACACTCACAAAACTTGGCACGGCATCACCCTTCGTGCATTAACACTCTCTCTCACCAAAACAAAGAACAATAACAACAGGGAGATAGAAATATCTGGAACAAGTGTTACTTCAATAATTGGTTTCCACAATACCAACCTCAACTTTGTGTCAATACTCAATCAATACCAAAATCCGTAAATATGATAAGAACGATAAACATAACAATAAACTAATCGAAGCATGGGAAATTTCATCAGGGAAAGCTACAATTTCATGAGTAAGACTCACTCGCATGCTATGACTCGACAACAACACATAGGTACTCGTCACCTCACCTATTGTCACGATCCCAGTTCGACCTCCGTGAACTTGTCGTGATGGCACCTAGTCCCTACGACTAGGTAAGCCTAAAATGCGGAAATAATATAACTTGCGGAACAATAAATTAAACTAAGCAGAAATAGAAGGAAAGCTGTATATAAGTGCCACTTGGCATATACAACTCAAACGCGGAAGTCTACAATATCACCCCAAAACCCGGAAACTCACGGGAAACACAGGCTAATAGAAATGTAATACACTGCTCTAAACTCCAGAAAAGTCTACATCAAAGTATGAAAGAAGTCTAAACGCTACAAGATAGAGTAAGAAGGAGACTCTTCGATCTGCGGACGCTGCAGATGTACCTCAAAGTCTCCATAGCTCTCCCCGCCTCAAGGATTGTGCGCCTGAGTGGAGGTACCTGGATCTGCACATGAAAAACATGCGCAGGAAGGGGCATGAGTACACCACAACGGTACTCAGTAAGTGCCAAGCCTAACCTCGGTTGGGTAGTGACGAGGAAGGGTCAGGGCCCTACTGAGATATAACATAATATATAATAAGATGAGGAAAAATAGAATAAATAAAGTCTACAGCGAGAATCTAAACAGGATAAATAAGGAAAACCGTAATAGAAAGCAGAAATAGGACAATACCAGCAATTACTATTCACAACAAGAACAGCAACCGGGGATCTCTTAGTATCCCGAGGATCTCTTGGTATCCTCATCATATACACGAGGGATCTCTTGGTATCCCGAGGATCTCTTGGTATCCTCATCATATACACGAGGGATCTCTTGGTATCCCGAGGATCTCTTGGTATCCTCAAAAACTTGTAATAACATGTGCCAGGGATCTCTTGGTATCCCACACCTTCAGTCCAGAACATATCAAGTGCAGGGGGATCTCCCGGGATGCCTTCCCGTATTCCCAATTTAAAAACACACAATAACAGCCCAAACATAAGGATAAATGCTAAACTCAGAACAAGTAATACAGAAAATCCTAGCCTAACATACTGAACGGAGTACAAACAAGACAGTTTAAGCACTTCGACAAATAAGTCAAATAAACATGCTTCCCTAAACTAGCATAGGATAAACTTTAAAATAAACAGATAAGCAAGAAAACTCAATTTAAATACTTCAAGTAAAAACGGATTTCCAATAATTAGCTCAAGTACGCGCTCGTCACCTCACGTACCAGGCATTCAAACATCAAATATCATGTCCTAAGGGGAAGAAGTCCCCCATACAAGGTTAGACAAGCCACTTACCCCAACCTGCTAAAAAAATCAACTTGAAATCACTCTTTTGCCACGAGTATCCGACTCCAAATGGCCCAAATCTATTCATTTCTATTACATCTCTTAAATAACATCTCAAGCAACTAATTCTACCATTTAATTTACAGCTAAGACGCAAATTTAGGTAAAATGACCAAAACGCCCCTCAGGCCAACGTGGTCAAAACCCGATGTTCGAACCAAAATCCGGTTACCCATACCCCCGCGAACCCAAATATATGATTGTTTTGAAATCGGACCTCAAATTGAAGTCCAAATCCCCACTTTTAGAAAAACCTAGGTTCTACTCAAAACCCCAATTTCACCCATGAAAATCCTTGATTTTAAGTGGAAAACATGTTAAATGATGTTAATGAATGAAAGAATTGAGTAAAAATTGACTAACAAATGATTTGGAATGAAACTTGTTCTTGAAAAATCGCCTAAGGAGTTGTATTTTGAAAGTGGGGTGAAAAATGGCCTAAAATTCGACCAAGTATGAAAATTGCTGGGCTGCAGATATGAGAATTACGAACTGGGGTTCAAAATTGCGAACCCCGACCAAAAGTGGGAATTGCGAACACTTGTTCGCATTTGCGAACTATGAGGAGAATTGGGGACTTCGCATTTGCGAACCATAAGGTCGCATTTGCGAAACCCCAGCCTTCGCATTTGTGAGGCTCAACTTCACATTTGCGATGTGTTTCAGTCCTGGCAATTTCTCGGATTTGCGAGTAGACCTTTGCAATTGCGAGCTCGCATTTGCGAGCCAGGCTTTGCAATTGCGAAGCCTGCAGGTCAGTTATAGCAGCAAAATTCCCAAGGTTGAAAATGCACTCCGACACCTATCCAAAACTCACCCGAGCCCTCGGGGCTCCAAACCAAATATGCACACAACCTCAAAAACATCATACGGACTTATCCGTGTGATCAAATCGCCAAAATAACATCATATACATCGAATCAAGCACCAAAACTCATGATTTCTTCCAAATTTTTCATAAAACATCAAATTCCCATTTTAAGTCCGAAACACGTCAAACGACGTCCGTTTTCAACCAAACTTTACAGAAAGTGCTTAAATCATATATAAGACTTGCACCGGGCGCCGGAACCAAAATACGGGCCCGATACCATAGTCTTCTAACCACATTTCATTTCCGATTTCCTTAGTTATTTCCAGTAAACAATTTCACACAAAAATTCATTTCTCGGACTTGGGACCTCGAAATTCGATTCTGGGCATACGCCCAAGTCCTATATTTTCCTACGGACCCTCCGGAACCGTCAAATCACGGGTCCGGATCCGTTTACCCAAAATGTTGACCGAAGTCAAATTTATTCAATTTAATATCAAAAATTAGCATTTTTCTCACATAATTCATATTTAAGTTTTCCGGCTACGCGCACGGACTGTGCACGCAAATCGAGGCAACCCTACATGAGGTTTTCAAGGCCCCTGAAGAACAGGATGGTAAGAAAACAAGTGATGACCCCTTTGGGTCGTCACATCCTCCACCACTAAAACAACCATTCGTCCTCGAAAGGACAAAAGAAAGAAGTACCTGAGTTGGGAAAAGGTGAGGGTAACGGTTCCACATATCAGACTCGGACTCCCAGGTCGATGCCTCAGGAGGCTGACCTCTCCATTGGACACGAACAGAAGGAAAACTCTTGGATCTCAACTGACGAACCTGCCGGTCTAGAATAGCTACCGGCTCCTCCTCATAGGACAAGTCCTTGTCCAACTGGACAGTGCTGAAATCTAACACGTGGGCTGGGTAGCCGTGATACCTCCGAAGCATGGATACATGAAAAGCTGGATGCACGGCTGATAAGCTATGCGGCAATGCGAGTCTATAAGTCACCTCTCCCACTCGATCAAGAATCTCAAACGGACCAATGTACCTAGGGCTAAGCTTGCCCTTCTTCCCAAATCTCATCACGCCCTTCATAGGCGATACTCGGAGCAATACCCGCTCACCAACCTTAAATGCTACATCTCGAACCTTGCGATCTGCATAACTCTTCTGCCTAGAGTGAGCTGAACGAAGCCTATCCTGAATGATCTTGACCTTGTCCAAGGCCTCCTGAACCAAATCCGTACCTAACAACCGAGCCTCCCCCGGCTCAAACCATACAACCGGAGATCGAAACCGCCTACCATATAAAGCCTCATAAGAAGCCATCTGGATGCTCGACTGGTAGCTGTTGTTGTAGGCAAACTCCGCTAAAGGCAAGAATTGATCCCAAGAACCTCCAAACTCAATCACACACGCACGGAGCATATCCTCAAGAATCTGAATAGTGCGCTCGGACTGTCCGTCCGTCTGGGGGTGAAATGTTGTGCTCAACTCCACCCGAGTACCTAACTCCTGCTGCATGGCTTTGACCATGGCCTGAGAACTCTGAGGAGCACGTTGTGGCTGAGCAGTCTGTGGGGGTGCACTCCTCCCAAGTCTAGGGCAATCCCTCACCACATGGCGGGTGTCACCATACTCAAAACAAGCTCTGGGAGGGCGCGGTGGCTGTGACTGGCTCGGGCCAGATCTGCTAGACTGGCCGTTGAAAGCACCCCGCGCAGGAGGCGTGCTAGAAACTAGAGGTGCATAGTAAGGCTCCTGGGGTATAGACGGAGCTGGAGCACTACTAGCTGCTGGGAGAGCTGAATGAACGGGGCAACCCGCATAACCTCTGCCATAACGACCTGCTGCTGGGGTACGGGCACAAGAGTAGTGGCCCGACTCTCAAGACCTCTTGGCCTCTCTCTCCACTCGCTCCCTGGCGAGCATACCCTCGATCCTCCTAACAATGCTCACTACTTGCTGATAAGGAATGTCCATCTCCAACTCTCGAGCCATGCTAGATCTGATGGGTGGGATAAGACCCTCAATGAACCTACGAACTCTCTCGCGGACTGTCGCAACCAAAGTCGGTGCATGCCTGGCCAACCTGGTATAACGGATAGCATACTCCGAAACGGTCATAGCACCCTGGCGCAAATGCTCAAACTCTGCACGCCATGCGTCCCTGAGACTCTGGGGGAAAAACTCTCTCATAAACATATCCGAGAACTGGGTCCAAGTCAGTGAAGCAGCCTTGACTGGACTATCTATCTCATAAGTGCGCCACCAATCATAGGCGCCCCCCCGAAGCTGAAAAGCAGTAAAAGAAACACCGCTGGACTCTACTATGCCCATAGAACAAAGAATACGGTGGCACTCCTCTAGAAATCCCAAGGCATCGTCTGATGCTAATCCACTGAATACTAGGGGATCATACTTCTTGAACCTCTCAAGTCTATATTGCTCGTCCTCTGAAGCAGCTGACCCGTCCTCGGGCTGAACTGGCACTGCAGGCGGTGCGGGAATAATCTCAGGAACCTGCTCAACCTGCACTTGCTGCTCAGGAGTATGGGCGGCGGGAGTCTGTGCTCCTCCCCCGGCCTGGGATGTGGCTGCAGCAAGCGGAAGCAACCCTGCCTGAGCCAAGGTGGTGTACATACTCATGAACTGAGCCAAAGTCTCCTGAAGGGCTGGAGTAGTAGTGGCAGTAGTAGGTGTGCCAGGTTCCTGGGCTCCGGCTGGATCTGCTGGTGGTACCTCGACGGCAGATCGCGCAGGTGCTCTGGCTGCACCACGTGCGCGTCCTCGACCTCTACCTCGGCCCCGGCCTCTGACGGCTGCAGTAGGGGGCGCGGGTGCCTGATCATCCCGAGTAGCACGTGTCCTCACCATCTGTGAGAGAATAGAAGGCGGAAGTTTAGAATTTGTGATGTCAAAATATCGCACGACAAGGAAATCAAATGAAGTGGAAATTTTCCTAACAGTTACATAGCCTCTCGTAGATAAGTACAGACGTCTCTGTACCAATCAGCGAGACTCTAATAAACCGGCCTGTGTTCCGTGACTCCTATAAACCTAGAGCTCTGATACCAACTTGTCACGACCCCAGTTCGACCTCCGTGAACATGTCGTGATGGCACCTAGTCCCTACGACTAGGTAAGCCTAAAATGCGGAAATAATATAACTTGCGGAACAATAAATTAAACTAAGCATAAATAGAAGGAAAGCTGTATATAAGTGCCACTTGGCATATACATTTCAAACGCGGAAGTCTACAATATCACCCCAAAACCAGGAAACTCACGGGAAACACAGGCTAATAGAAATGTAATACACTGCTCTAAACTCCAGAAAAGTCTACATCAAAGTGCGAAAGAAGTCTAAATGCTACAAGATAGAGTAAGAAAGAGACACTTCGGTCTTCGGACGTTGCAGATGCACCTCAAAGTCTCTATAGCTCTCCCTGCCTCAAGGATAGTGCGCCTGAATGGAGGTACCTGGATCTGCACATGAAAAACATGTGCAGGAAGGGGCATGAGTACACCACAGCGGTACTCAGTAAGTGCCAAGCCTAACCTCGGTTGGGTAGTGACGAGGAAGGGTCAGGGCCCTACTGAGATATAACATAAAATATAATAAGATGAGGAAAAACAGAATAAATAAAGTCTACAGGGAGAATCTAAACAGGATAAATAAGGAAAACCGTAATAGAAAGCAGAAACAGGACAATACCAGTAATTACTATTACAACAGTAACAACAACCGGGGATCTCTTAGTATCCCGAGGATCTCTTCGTATCCTCATCATATACACGAGGGATCTCTTGGTATCCCGAGGATCTCTTGGTATCCTCAAAAACTTGTAATAACATGTGCCAGGGATCTCTTGGTATCCCACACCTTTAGTCCAGAACATATCAAGTGCAGGGGGATCTCCCGGGATGCCTTCCCGTAGTCCCAATTTAATAACACACAATAACAGCCCAAAGATAAGGATAAATGCAAAACTCAGAACAAGTAATAGAGAAAATCCTAGCCTAACATATTGCACGGAGTACAAACAAGACAGTTTAAGCACTTAGACAAATAAGTCAAATAAACATGCTTCTCTAAACTAGCATAGGATAAACTTGCAATTTAAAATAAACAGATAAGCAAGAAAAAACGGAATTTAAAAACGGAATTTAATTACTTCAATTAAAAACAGAATTCCAACAATTAGCTCAAGTACGCGCTCGTCACCTCACGTACGAGGCATTCAAACATCAGATATCATGTCCTAAGGGGAAGAAGTCCCCCACACAAGGTTAGACATGCCACTTACCTCAACTGGCTAAAAAAATTATCTTGAAATCACTCTTTTGCCACGAGTATCCGACTCCAAATGGCCCAAATCTATTCATTTCAGTTACATCTCATAAATAACATCTCAAGCAACTAATTCTACTATTTAATTTACAGCTAAGACGCAAATTTAGGTAAAATAACCAAAACGCCCCTCTGTCCAACGTGGTCAAAACCCGAGGTTCGAACCAAAATCCAGTTACCCATTCCCCCACGAACCCAAATATATGATTTGTTTTGAAATCGGACCTCAAATTGAGGTCCAAATCCCCAATTTTAAAAAAACCTAGGTTCTACCCAAAACCCCCAATTTCACCCATGAAAATCCTTGATTTTAAGTGGAAAACATGTTAAATGATGTTAATGAATGAAAGAATTGAGTAAAAATTGACTTAAAAATGATTTGTAATGAAACTTGTTCTTGAAAAATCGCCTAAGGAGTTGTATTTTGAAAGTGGGGTGAAAAATGGCCTAATATTCAATTAAGTATGAAAATTGCTGGGCTGCAGATATGGGAATTGCGAACTGAACCTCGACCAAAAGTGGGAATTGCGAACACTTGTTCGCATTTGCGAACTATGAGGAGAATTGAGGACTTCGCATTTGCGAACCATAAGGTCGCATTTGCGAACCCCAGCCTTCGCATTTGCGAGGCTCAACTTCACATTTGCTAAGGTTGAAAATGCACTCAGACACCTATCCAAAACTCACCCGAGCCCTCGGGGCTCCAAACCAAATATGCACACAACCTCAAAAATATCCTACGGACTTATCTGTGCGATCAAATCGCCAAAATAACATCATATACATCGAATCAAGCCCCAAAACTCGTGATTTCTTCCAAATTTTTCATTAAGCATCAAATTCCGATTTTAAGTCCGAAACACGTCAAACGACGTCCGTTTTCAACCAAACTTTACAGAAAGTGCTTAAATCATATATTAGACTTGTACCGGGCGCCGGAACCAAAATACGGGCCCGATACCATACTCTTCTAACCACATTTCATTTCCAATTTCCTTAGTTATTTCCAGAAAACAATTTCTCACAAAAATTCATTTCTCGGACTTGGGACCTCGGAATTCGATTCCGGGCATACGCCCAAGTCTCATATTTTTCTATGGGCCCTCCGGGACCGTCAAATCACGGGTTCGGGTCCGTTTACCCAAAATATTGACCGAAGTCAAATTTATTCAATTTAATATCAAAACTTAGCATTTTTCTCACAGAATTCATATTTAAGCTTTCCGGCTACGCGCCCGGACTGCGTACGCAAATCGAGGCAACCCTAGATGAGGTCTTCAAGGCCTCGGAAGTAAATGATGGTAAGATAACAAGTGATGACCCCTTTGGGTCGTCACACCTATACAATTTACTTAACTTTCAAACACGTAGCAAATCAGCAAATAATACCTAATCCCTCAAGCCAAGGTTAACCACGACACTTAACTCGATCCAACGACCAAACTCAAAACTCAACCAGAACTTTTCCCTTAAAACAAGCCTCCGGATCAGTAAAATCTAGCAAATTATCAACCAAATGATTCAATTTAAGCCTTAGGAACAACCCACGATAGCAAAGAATTCAATTTAGGCCATTTTTAAAAAGTCAACAAAAGTCAACGCCCGGGCCTGCTTGGTCCAAGCCCGAAATTCGGATCGAAACCCAATGACCCATTCACCGCCGAGCCCGGATATATAATTGATTTTGGAATCCAACCTCAAATTGAGTTCTAAATCCCTAAATTTGGAAATCCCTAGTTTCTACCCAAAAATCCTCAACACCACTATGAAAACCGTAGATTTTAGGTTGAAATCTTGTAAAATAAAGTGAAATATTGAAAGAAACTAGTTTAGAATCACTTACCTATGATTTGGGGAAGAAAAATTATTTGGAAAATCACCTCTTGTGTTTTAGGTTTTGAAAATTTGAAAAATGACTTAAAAATCCCGCTAAAAGTAATTTTGATCAGTTGGAGGTGTTGCATTTGCGACCTGGGGTTTGCAAATGCGAGCCCCGCAAATGCAAAGAACCTATCGCAAATGCGAAGGTCTCCCCATTCCTGCTTTCATCACAAATGCAAAGAAAATCTCGCAAATGCGAGCCTGAGCTTCCGCAATTGTGACCAATTGATCACAATTGCGATCATTGCCTTCCCAGACTCCCTTCACAAATGCGAAGGATAGTTCACAATTGCGAACACTGTTGGCCCAGCTTCTCCTAGCAAATGCGAGAATTAGCTTGCAAATGCGGAACCTGCAGAGGTCACATATGCGATTCATGATCTCACATCTGCGAGATTAGTGGCCTACACCAGCAACTGAAACACCAGCAATGTTCTAAGTCCTATTTTCACTCCGTAGCCTATCCGAAACTCACCCGAACCCTCGGGTCTCCAAAATAAACATGCACATAAGTCAAGTCATGACTTAGAGCTTGCAGCCATTTTTCACGCGCTGAAGATTTTGAGGCACTACCTTTATGGCGTGTCGTGTGAGGTGTTCGCAGATCATCAGAGTTTGCAGTATTTGTTCAAGAAAAAGGAGCTCAATTTGAGGCAGAAGAGGTGGTTAGAGCTATTGAAAGACTATGATATCACCATCTTGTATCATCCCGGGAAGGCCAATGTAGTGGCCGGTGCTTTGAGTAGCAAGTTGGTAAGTATGGGCAGCATTGCGTACATTCCAGTCGGTGAGAGATCGCTTACATTAGATGTTCAGGTCTTGGCCAATCATTCGTGAGGTTGCATGTTTCTAAGCCCAGTCGTGTTTTAGCTTGTACGGTCGCTCGATCTTCATTGTTTGAGCGCATCAGGGAGCGGCAGTATGATGACCCTCATTTGCTTGTCCTTAGGAATACAGTGCGGCATGGTGATGCCAAGAAGGTTACGGTTGGAGATGATGGAGTTTTGAGGATGCAGGGTCGTGTTTGTGTGCCTAACGTGGATGGACTTCGTGAGTTGATTCTAGAAGAGGCCCACAGTTCTCGGTATTCTATTCAATCGGGTGCCATCATGATGTATCAGGACTTGCGGCAACATTATTAGTGGAGGAGAATGAAGAAAGATATAGTGGCATATGTGGCTCGGTGTCTAAATTATCAACAAGTAAAGTACGAGTATCAGAGACGTGGTGGTTTGCTTCAGAATATAGAGATGAGTGGAAGTGGGAGCGTATCACTATGGATTTCGTTGTTGGACTCCCACAGACTCATAGGAAGTTCGGTGCAGTTTGGGTTATTGTGGATAGACTGACCAAGTCAGCGCATTTCATCCTTGTGGCAGTTACCTATTCTTCAGAGCGGTTGGTAGAGATTTATCTCTACAAGATCGTTCATCTTCACGGTGTGCCCTTGTCTATCATTTTTGATCGAGGTACAGAGTTTACCTCATATTTTTGGAGGGTAGTGCAGCGTTACTTGGGCATGCAGGTTGAGCTGAGCACATCATTTCATCCTCAAACGGATGGCAGTCCGAGCGCACTATCCAGATATTAGAGGATATGCTCCGCGCATGTGTTATTAACTTCGGAGGCTCATGGGATCAGTTCTTGCCGCTTGCGGAGTTCGCTTACAACAACATCTATCAGTCGAGCATCCATATGGCTTCCTACAAGGCATTATATGGTAGATGGTGTCGATCGCCAATTGAATGGTTTGAGCCGGTGGAGGCTCGGTTATTGGGTACAGATTTAGTACAGGATGCCTTAGACAAGGTTAAGATCATTCAGGATAGACTTCGCACAGCTCAGTCCAGGGAGAAGAGTTATGCCGACCGCAAGGTTCGTGTTGTTGCATTCATGGTCGGGGAGAGAGTGTTGCTCCATGTGTCACCCATGAAGGGTGTAATGAGGTTTGGAAAGAAGGGCAAGTTGCGCCCTAGGTACATCGAACCTTTTGAGATTCTTGAGCGAGTGGGAGAGGTAGCTTACAGACTTGCATTGCCACCTGGTTTATTAGCGGTCCATCCAGTGTTCCATGTGTCCATGCTTCGGAAGTATCACGACAATCCATCCCACGTGTTAGACTTCAGCATTGTCCAGCTGGATAGGGATTTGACCAATGAGGAGGAGCCGGTAGCTATTCTAGACCGGCTGATTCACTGATTCGCTAGTTGAGATCGAAGAGTTATCCTTTAGTTCGAGTGCAGTGTAGAGGTCAGCCTGTTGAGGCAGCTACCTGGGAGTCCGAGTCCGATATGCAGAGTAGATATCCCTACCTTTTCGCCAGCTCAAGTACTTTTCTATGTCCGTTCGAGGACGAACTGTTGTTTTAGAGGTGGAGAGTATGATGACCCGAAAGGTCATCATGTGTTTTAACTCAATTCTACGCTTTTAAGCCTTGAAAAGCTTTTATGTTACAAGTTGATGAAAATAAGAAATTTTGCCTAAAAACTTCATTTGAGTTGATTTCGGTCAACATTTTTTGTAAACGAACCTGGATTCATGTTTTGACGGTCCCGGTAGGTCCGTATCGTAATTTGGGACTTGGGCGTATGCCCGAAATTGAGCCTTATAGAGAGTGTGGCATAGACCGGCATATTCCCTGTAGCACCAGTCATTTCTCAGGCCGGGGGAGGAGCACTGACTCTCGCTACCCATATTCCGGAGCAGATGGCTCCTGAGTTTCAGACTCCAGCAGCTCAGCCCGTTGGGGTAGTTCGGGCGGGTGTTGCAGCACAGACCGGTGATGGATCAGTTATATCTTCTAAGGCTTTACGGAGACTGGATAGGTTTACCAAGCTTTTCCCAGTTCACTCTAGCGGTGCATCTTCAGAGGATCCCCAGGACTATATGGACAGTTGTCATGAGGTGTTACGGAACATGGGGATAGTGGAGACCAACGGGGTCGACTTTGCTGCCTTTTATTTGTCGGGTTCCGCCAAGAAATGGCGGAGGGATTATATGTTGACCAGGCCAGCTGTGTCGTCGTCTCTTAATTGGGACCAATTCTCTCAGCTATTTCTTGTGAAGTTCCTTCCTATCAATCAGAGAGAGTACTATCGGAGGCAGTTCGAGCATCTTCAGTAGGGCTCCATGATTGTCACTCATACAAGACTCGATTTGTGCATCTGGCACGTCATGCAATTCTTCTACTTCCTACCGAGAGAGAGAAAGGGTGAGGAGGTTTATTGAGGGGCTTGCTCAGCCTATAAGATTGTAGATGGCTAAGGAGACTGGGAGTGAGATTTCTCTTCAGACGGCTGCCAATGTTGCTAGGCGAGTCGAGATGGTACTAGCTCAGGGGAGTGGACAGGGATCTGACAAGAGACTTCTTCATTCTGGGGGATTCAGTGGTGCCTCATCTGGAGGCAGGGGTACCTTTGCTAGAGGACATCCTCCCAGGCCGTTTCATTCAGTACTCCAGGCTTCTCACTATGCTTTAGGTGGCCGTGGCCCTCATATGCATTATTCCGATCAACTAGCCTACAGTGCACCCCTGCTCCAAAGTTTTAAGGGTGGTTACTTAGGCCGACAGGGTCTGTTTCAGGGTCAGCTGTCATAGCAGCCGAGGTCTTGTTATAGTTGTGGCGATCCGAGGCACATCGCTAGGTTTTTCCCTCGAGCCTTAAGCAGTTCTCAGCATTAGGGTTCTCGTACCATGGTCTCGGCGCCGGGCATTTCACCACTCTCTCAGCCAGCTAGAGGTAGGGGTCACACAGCTAGAGGTGGAGGTCGAGGCATTAGAGGTAGAGGTCAGGCCGCTAGAGGTGGAGGCCACCCAGACAGGGCTCGTCCTTGAGATGTAGTTCAGAGTGGTGGGGCCCAGCCCTGATGCTCCTCTTTTCCAACCAGGCCTGAGGCTGAGTCATCTGACGCGGTTATCACAGGTACGGTCTTAGTTTGTAGTAGGGATGCCTCAGTACTATTTGATCCGGGTTCTACTTATTCGTATATGTCATCCTATTTTGCTACACATTTGGTTGTGCCTCGTGATTCTTTAAGTGCTCCCGTATATGTGCCCACCCATGTGGGAGATGATATTGTTGTATATTGCATTTATCGTTTGTGTGTGGTTGTCATTTGGAGTCTTGAGACACGTGTAGATCTCCTACTTCTCGATATGGTCGATTTGATGTCATTTTAGGGATGGTTTGGCTGTCACCTTATCATGCTATATTGGATTGTCACGCCAAGACTCTAACTTTAGCCTTGCCGGGGGTTGCCTCAAATGGAGTGGAGAGGGACTCCAGGCCATTCTACCAGCAGGGTTATCTCTTATATGAAGGCTCAGCATATGGTCGAGAAGGGGTGTCTAGCTTATTTAGCTTATGTCCGTGATTCCAGTGCGGAGGTTTCTTCCATGAATTTTAGTACCGGTCATTCGTGAGTTTCCACGGGTGTTTCCTGCAGACTTGCCAGGGATGCCACCCGACATGGATATTGACTTCTGTATTGACTTGGTTTCGGGCACTCATCCCATTTCTATTCCGCCATACCGTATAGCCCTGCCAGAGTTCAAAGAATTGATAAGGGCTTTTATTAGACCTAGTTTCTCGCCTTGGGGTGCGCCCATGTTGTTTGTAAAGAAGAAGGATGGATCGATGAGGATGTACATAGATTATCGGCAGTTGAACAAAGTCACCATCAAGAACAAGTATCCATTTCCAAGGATTGACGACTTATTCGATCAACTTCAGGGTGCATTAGTGTTTTCAAAGATTAATTTGAGGTTTGGCTATCATCAATGGAAGATTAGGGCATCTGATGTCCCTAAGACAACTTTTCGGACTCGGTATGTGCATTATGAGTTTCTAGTGATGTCATTTGTGCTGACAAATGCCCCAGCAGCATTTATGGATTTGATGAACCGGGTGTTCAAGCCCTATCTGGATTCCTTTGTGATTGTGTTTATAGACGATATCTTGATCTACTCCCGCAGTCGAGAGGAGCTTGAGCAGCATCTTCGGATTGCTCTCCAGACTCTGAGAGATAGCTAGTTATGTGTAAAGTTTTCAAAATGCGAGTTTTGGTTGAGCTCACTCGCCTTCTTAGGGCACGTTGTATTAGCAGAGGGTATTCAGGTGGATCCTAAGAAGATTAAGGCAGTCAAGAACTGGCCTACACCCACATCAGCTAGAAAGATCCGGAGTTTCTTGGGATTGGCGCGTTATTACCGTCGGTTTGTGGAGGGGTTCTCATCTATAGCAGCCCCGTTGACCAGGTTGACCCAGAAGGGAACACCGTTCAGATGGTCAGACGAGCGTGAGGCGAGCTTTCAGAAGCTCAAGATTTCTTTGATACGGCGCCGGTGTTGGTGTTGCCCACAGGTTTAGGGCCTTATATAGTATATTATAACACATCTCGTATTGGACTTGGTGCGTTATTGATGCAGGATGGCAGGGTGATTGCATATGCGTCGCGGCAATTGAAGATTCACGAGAAGAATTACCCTGTTCATGACTTAGAGCTTGCAGCCATTGTTCACGCACTGATGATTTGGAGCCACTATCTTTATGGCGTGTCGTGTGAGGTGTTCACGGATCATCGGAGTTTGCAGTATTTATTCAAGCAAAAGGAGGTCAATTTGAGGCAGAGAAGGGGGTTAGAGCTATTGAAAGATTATCATCCCGAGAAGGCCAATATGGTGGCCGATGCTTTGAGTAGGAAGTCGGTAAATATTGGGCAGCCTTGCGTACATCCAGACGGTGAGAGACCGCTTGCATTAGATGTTCGGGCCTTGGCCCATCAGTTCGTGAGGTTGGATGTTTTTGAGCCCAGTCGTGTTCTGGCTTGTACGGTCGCTCGGTCTTCATTGTTTGAGCGCATCAGGGAGCGGTAGTATGATGACCCTCATTTGCTTGTCCTTAGGGATACAGTGTGACACGGTGATGCCAAGCAGGTTACGGTTGGAAATGATGGAGTTTTGAGGATGCAGGGTCGTGTTTGTGTGCCTAATGTGGATGAATTCGTGAGTTGATCCTAGAGGAGGAGCTAGGTACTTTTCTATGTCCGTTCGAGGACGAACGCTTATTTTTGAGGTGGAGAATGTGATGACCCGAAAGGTCATCTTGTGTTTTAGAACTCAATTCTGCGCTTTCAAAGCCTTAAAAATATCATGTTTACCCTCCTCAATTTGCGTGCGCAGTCCGGGCATGTTTCAGGAAAGCTTTTATGTTAAAAGTTGATGAAAATAAGAAATTTTGCCTAAAAACTTCATTTGAGTTGACCTTGGTCAATATTTTAGGTAAACGGGCCTGGATTCATGATTTTACGATCCTGGTGGGTTCGTATCGTGAATTGGGACTTGAGCGTATGCCCGAAATTGAAATCGGAAATCCCTAGCCCGGGATATCTTACTTTGTTGACCAAGGTTTGAATTTCGAATATCGGGATTGTATTTTGGTTCCAATATCACCTTTATGACTTGTCTGTGAAATTTGATTAAAAACGGAATTGGTTTGACTTGATTCGGACGTCCGGTTGAGAAATTAGAAGATTCAAAGCTTTCTTGACAATTTCATTTGATTTGGTGCTAAATTCGTAGTTCTAGGAGTTATTTTGGCGATTTGATCGCGCGAGCAAGTTCGTATGATGTTTTAAGACTTGTGTTCATGTTTTGTTTGGAGCCCCGAGGGCTCGAGTGAGTTTTGAATAGGTTACAGAGTGAAAATAGGACTTAGAACATTGCTGGTGTTTCAGTTGCTAGTGTAGGCCTTTGATCTCGCAAATGCGAGATCAGGAATCGCATATGTGACCTCTTAAGGTTCCGTATTTGTGAGCTAATTCTCGTATTTGTGAGCTAATTCTCGCATTTGTGAGGAGAAGCTGGGCTAACAGTGTTCGCAATTGCGAACTATCCTTCGCATTTGCGAAGGGAGTCTGGGAAGGCAGTGATCGCAATTGCGATCAATTGGTCGCAATTGCGGAAGGTCAGGTCGCATTTGTGAGATTTTCGTCACAATTGTGATGAAAGAAAGAATGGGGAGACCTTCACATTTGCCATAGGTTCTTCGCATTTGTGGGGCTCCCATTTGCGAACCCCGGGTTGCAAATGCGACACTTCCAGCTGGTTAGAATGACTTTTTGACGGGATTTTTGATTCATTCTTCAAATTTTCAAAACCTAAAACACAAGAGGCGGTTTTTCAAAGAACTTTTCTTCCCCAAATCATATGTAAGTGATTCTAAACTAGTTTTTTCAATCTTTCACTTCATTTTAAAAGATTTCAACCTAAAATCTAAGGTTTTCATGGTGGAATTGGGGATTTTTGGGTAGAAACTAGGAATTTCGGAATTTGGGGTTTTAGACCTCAAATTCAGGTCAGATTCCAAACCCAATTACACATCCGGGCTCGGCGGTGAATGGGTAATTAGGTTTTGGTCCGTATTTCGGGTTTGGACCAAGCGGGCCTGGGTGTTGACTTTTGTTGACTTTTCCATAAAGGCCTAAATTGAATTCTTTGCTATCGTGGGTAGTTCCTACGGCTTAAATTGAATCATTTGATAGATTTGCTAGATTCTACTGATCCAGAGGCTTGTTTGAAGGGAAAAGTTGTGGTTGTGTTTTGAGTTTGGCCGTTGGAGCGAGGTAAGTGTCGTGGTTAACCTTGGCTCGAGGGATTAGGTATTATTTGCTTATTTGCTACATGTTCGAATGTTGAGTATAATATATAGGTGAAGTGACGAGTACCTATGCGTTGTTGTCGAGTCACAGCATGCGAGTGAGTCTTATTCATGAAATTGTAGCTTTCCGGGAACAAAGTTCCCATAATTCGATTAGTTTATCGTTACGTTGATCGTTCTTATCATCTTTACGGATTTTGGTATTGATTGAGTATTGATTCTAAGTTGAGGTTGGTATTGTGGAAACCAATTGTTGACGTAAGACTTGTTCCCGATATTCTATCTCCCTGTTGTTATTGTTCTTTATTTTGGTGAGGGAGAGTGTTAATGCACGAACGGTGATGTCGTGCTACATTTTGTGAGTGTTAATGCATGAAGGGTGATGTCATGCCATGTTATGAGAGAGTTAATGCACGAAGGGTGATGCCGTACCATTTCTGTTGATTTATATTGTGAGGTTGAGAGTAAAAGCACGAAGGGTGATGCCGTGCCGTTTATATTGATTATCTGGTGAGGTAGAGAGTAAAAGAACGAAGGGTGATGCCGTGCATTTTCCTTTACTATGTTTACTTGGTGCTATTGGTTCAAGATATATTAGTTGTTCAAGTTTCTTTACCATCGTGATTCTCTATCTTGTGATCCCCTCAGCATGTACCCCTCCCAATATTGCTTGTCTTGTTCTTCCTTTACAGGTGTTATTAGTATATGTATTGTTATACTGCACAGGTTGTTTGTGGGTGTCTTGTCTTAGCCTCGTCACTACTTCGCCGAGGTTAGGCTCGACACTTACCGGTACATGGGATCAGTTGTACTGATACTGCACTCTGCACCTCCTGTGCAGATTTTGGTGTCGGTCCGAGTTGATCCTGAGACGAGCTACTGACTTCATTCTATAAGAGACCCAAGGTAGACATGTCGGCGTCCGCAGGCCCTGGCGTCCCATTCTAAACCCCATACTTTACTATTTTCTCTATTTCACAAACAGTTGTATTTTCTTTCGGACAAATACTTGTAGTAAAAATCTTTGAATGTTTGTGAATTGTGACTCCGAATTCTGGGTGGTGATAGTATATAATCAAAGTTGTTATTTATTTACTTCTGCATTTATTTGGCCTGTATAGCTTGCTTACTGTTAATCACTGAAATGTAAAAGGATTGGCTAATAAATCTCTAATGTTGGCTTGCCTAGCAAGTGTAATGTTAGGCGCCATCACGGTCCCGACGGTGGGAATTTCGGGTCGTGACAAGTTGCTTGATTTTCTTCGCATTTGCGATGAAAACAGGAATGGGGAGACCATCACATTTGCGATAGGTTCTTCGCATTTGGGGGCTCGCATTTGCGAACCCCAGGCCGCAAATGCGACACCTGCAACTGATCAAAATGACTTTTGGACTGGAATTTTGATTCATTCTTCACATTTTCAAAACCTAAAACACAAGAGGCGATTTTACAAAGATCTTTTCTTCCCCAAATCATAGGTAAGTGATTCTAAACTAGTTTCTTCAATCTTTCACTTCATTTTACAAGATTTCAACCTAAAACCTAAGGTTTTCATGGTGGAATTGGGGATTTTTGGGTAGAAACTAGGAATTTCAAAATTTGGCGATTTACACCTCAAATTAAGGTCGGATTCCAAAACCAATTATATATCCGGGCTCGGGGGTGAATGGGTAATCGGGTTTAGGTCCGAATTTTGGGTTTGGACCAAGCGGGCCCGGGTGTTGACTTTTGTTGACATTTTTAAAAATGGCCTAAATTCAATTCTTTGCTATCGAGGGTAGTTCTTAAGGCTTAAATAGAATTATTTGGTTGGTAATTTGCTAGATTCTACTTATCCGGAGGCTTGCTCGAAGCGAAAAGCTATGGTTGAGTTTTGAGTTTGGCCGTTGGAGCGAGGTAAGTGTCGTGGTTAACCTTGGCTTGATGGAATTATTTGATTATTAGCTACGTGTTTGAATGTTGAGTACAACGTATAGGTGAGGTGACGAGTACCTATGCGTTGTTGTTGAGTCATAGCATGCGAGTGAGTCTTATTCATGTAATAGTAGCTTTCTGTGATCAAATTTCCCATGTTTCGATTAGTTTATCGTTATGTTGATCGTTCATATCATATTTACATATTTTGGTATTGATTGAGTATTGATTCAAAGTTGAGGTTGGTATTGTGGAAGCCAATAGTTGAAGTAAGACTTGTTCCCGATATTTCTATCTCCCTGTTGTTATTGTTCTTTGTTTTGGTGAGGGAGAGTGTTAATGCACGAAGGGTGTTGCCGTACCACGTTTTGTGAGTGTTAATGCACGAAGGGTGATGTCGTTCCATGTTATGAGAGAGTTAATGCACGAAGGGTGATGCCGTGTCGTTTCTGTTGATTTATATGGTGAGGTTGAGAGTAAAAGAACGAAGGGTGATGTCGTGCCGTTTCTATTGATTATCTGATGAGTTTGAGAGTAAAAGCACGAAGGGTGACGCCGTGCATTTTCCTTTACTGTGTTTACTTGGTACTATTGGTTCAAGGTATATTAGTTTTTCAAGTTTCTTTACTGCCGTGATTCTCTATCTTGTGATCCCCTCAGCATGTCCCCCTCCTAATATTGCTTGTCTTGTTCTTCCTTTACTACTATTATTAGTATATGTATTGTTATATTGCACAGGTTGTTTGTGGGTGTCTAGTCTTAGCCTCGTCACTACTTCGCCGAGGTTAGGCTCGACACCTACCAGTACAGTGGGTCGGTTGTACTAATATTGCACTTTGCACTTCCCATGCAGATTTCGGTGTCGGTCCGAGCTGATCTTGAGACGAGCTGCTGACTTCATTCTATAAGAGACTCAAGGTAGACCTATCGGCGTCCATAGACCCTTGCGTCCCCTTCTATACCCCATACTTTATTATTTTCTCTATTTCGCAAACAGTTGCATTTTGTTTCGGACAAATACTTGTAGTAAAAATCTTAGAATGTTCGTGAACTGTGACTCCGGATTCTGGGTGGTGATAATAAATAATTAGAGTTGTTATTTATTTACTTCCGCGTTTATTTGACTTGTCTAGCTTGCTTATTGTTAATCACTGAAATGTAAAAGGATTGGCTAATAATTCTCAAATGTTGGCTTGCCTAGCAAATATAATGTTAGGCGCCATCAAGGTCCCGACGGTGGGCTTAATGTCACTTCTATTCTTCTCTGTCGTGCGATATTGTTCTCTCGATGCCAATTGAACTCTTCTACTCTTGTTCTTTCGCAGATGGCGAGAACACGTACCGCATCTTCAGCTGAGCAGCATCTAGAGCCCCCAGTGGTAGCTCCTACGAGGTGCAGAGGATGAGGCCGAGGCCGTGCTAGAGGCTGAGGCAGGGGCTGGGCTCAGCCCAGAGCTCGAGTAGCAGCACCAGCGGCGGAGCTTCAGGTAGAGTTTGATGAGGAGGCTCCAGCCTAGATCGTTCCAGCAGGACCAGCTCAGGTCCCAGAGGGGTTCATCGCCACCTCGGTATTTCAGGATGCTTTGGTCCGTCTAGTAGGCCTTATTGAGAGTGAGGCACAGACCGACATATTCCCTGTAGTACCAGCCGTCTCTTACGCTGGGGGAGGAGCACAGACTTCCGCTACCCACACTCCGGAGTAGATGGCTCCTCAGTTTTAGACTCTAGCAGCTCAGCTCGTTGGGGTCGTTCAGCCGGGTGTTGCGGCGCAGATCGATGATGGATCAGCTATGTCTTCTGAGGCTTTATGGAGACCAAATAGGTTTACCAAGCTTTTCCCATTTCACTTCAGCGGTGCATCTTCAGAGGATCCCCATGACTATCTGGACAGTTGTCATGAGGTGTTATAGAACATGGGGATAGTGGAGACCAATGGGGTCGACTTTGCTGTATTTCATTTATCGGGTTCTGCAAAGAAATGGTGGAAGGATTATATGTTGACCAAGCCAGCTGGGTCGCCGGCTCTTACTTGGGACCAATTCTCTCATCTATTTCTTGAGAAGTTCCTTCCTATCACTCAGAGAGAGGGCTATCGGAGGCAGTTCGAGCTTCTTCGGTAGCGCTCTATTACTATTACTCAGTACGAGACTCGATTTGTGGATCTGGCCCGTCATGCTATTCTTCTGCTTCCGACTGAGAGAGAGAGGGTGAGGAGGTTTATTGAGGGACTTGCTCAGCCTATCAAATTGTAGATGGCTAAGGAGACTGGGAGTGAGATTTCTTTTCAGACGGATGCCAATGTTGCCAGGGGAGTCGAGATGGTACTAGCTCAGGGGAGTGGTCAGGGATCTAACAAGAGACCTCGTCATTCTGGGGGATTCAGTGGTGCCTCGTCTGGAGGCAGGGGTACCTGCGGTAGACGCCATCATCCCAAGCCATTTCATTCAGCACTCCAAGCTTCTCACGGTGCTTCAGGTGGTCGTGGCCCTCATATGCATTATTCTAATGAACTAGCCTATAGTGCACCACCAGCTCCTATCAGTGCACCCCCGCTCCAGAGTTTTCAGGGTGGTTACTCAGGCCAACAGGGTCAGTTTCAGGGTCAGCTGTCACAGCAGCCGAGGTCTTGTTATACTTGTGGCGATCCGAGGCACATTGTTAGGTTTTGCCCTCGAGCCTCGAGCAGTTCACAACATCAGGGTTCTCGTGCCATGGTCCCGGCACCGGGTGTTTCACCGCCCGTTCATCCAGCTAGAGGTAGGCGCCAAACAGCTAGAGGTGGAGGTCAAGGCATTAGAGGTGGAGGTCAGGCCGCTAGAGGTGGAGGCCAATCAGATAGGGCCCGTCCTCGAGATGTAGCTCAGAGTGGTGGGGCCCAGCCTCGATGCTCTGCTTTTTCAGCCAAACCGCAGGCTGAGTCATATGACGCGGTTATCACAGATACGGTCTCAGTTTGTAGTAGGGATGCCTCAATACTATTTGATCCGGGTTCTACCTATTCATATGTGTCATCCTATTTTGCTTCATATTTGGTTGTGCTTCGTGATTCTTTGAGTGCTCCCGTGTATGTGTCCACCCCTGTGGGAGATGCGATTGTTGTAGATTGCATTAATCGTTCGTGTGTGGTTACCATTGGGAGTCTTGAGACACGTGTAGATCTCCTACTTCTCGATATAGTCGATTTTGATGTCATTTTGGGGATGGATTGGCTGTCACCTTATCATGCTATATTGGATTGTCACGCCAAGACGGTGACCTTAGACTTGCCGGGGTTGCCTCGATTGGAGTGGAAAGGGACTCCAGGCCATTCTACCAGCAGGGTTATCTCTTATGTGAAGGCTCGGCATATGGTCGAGAAGGGGTGTCTAGCTTATTTGGCTTATGTCCGCGATTCTAGCATGGAGGTTCCTTCCATGGATTTAGTAATAGTCATTCGCGATTGTCCAAAGGAGTATCCTGCAGACCTGCCGGGGATGCCACCCGACAGGGATATTGACTTCTGTATTGACTTGGTTCAGGGCACTCATCCCATTTCTATTCTGCCATACTGTATGGCCCCGCAAGAGTTGAAAGAATTGAAAGAACAGTTGCAAGACTTTCGTGATAAGGGCATCCAATGTCCCTAAGACAGCTTTTCGGACTCGGTATGGGCATTATGAGTTTCTAGTAATGTCATTTGTACTGACATCACACACACACACACACACACACACACACACATACATACACACATATATATATATATATATGTATATATCAATTAATAATTAAATATTGTTTATTTAAAAGCTATTTATCCGGTGGAAATGGGGCTACACCAAGGCTCTGCGCTCAGTCCATTCTTATTTTCCCTGGTGATGGATGCGATAACAAACCATATTCAAGGGGAGGTGCCATGGTGCATGCTATTCGCCGATGACATAGTTCTGATTGATGAGTCACGAGCCGGTGTTAACGAGAGATTGGAAGTTTGGAGACAGACTCTTGAGTCTAAGGGCTTCAAGCTAAGCAGAACGAAGACAGAATACCTCGAGTGTAAGTTCAGCGCTGAGCCGAGGGAAGTAGAAGTCGATGTGAGGCTTGAGTCACAGGTTATCCCAAGTAAAGGCAGCTTCAAGTACCTTGGTTCGGTTATCCACGGGGGAGGGGAGATCGACGAGGATGTCACACACCGTATTGGGGTAGGATGGATGAAGCGGAGGTTAGAATATGGAGTCTTGTGTGACAAGAGAGTTCCAACGATACTCAAAGGTAATTTCTACAAAGCGGTGGTTAGACCGGCCATGATGTATGGGGCTGAGTGTTGGCCTGATAAGAACTCACAATCCAAAAGATGAAAGTAGCAGAGATGAGGATGTTGAGGTGGATGTGCGGGCACACTAGGATGGATAAGATTAGGAATGATGATATTCGGGAGAAGGTGCACGTGGCTCCCATTGAGGACAAGATGCGGGAAGCGAGGCTCAGATGGTTCGGGCATGTACAAAGGAGAAGTCCAGAAGTTCCAGTAAGGAGGTGTGAGAGGCTGATTGTGGAAGGCACGAGAAGAGGTAGAGGGCGGCCTAAGAAGTATTGGGGAGAGGTGATCAGGCAGGATATGGAAAGACTTCAGATTTTCGAGGACATGACACTTGATAGGACGTTGTGGAGGCCGAGTATTACAGTTATAGGCTAGGCGGTAGTTGAGTCTTACGTTACTTTGTACCTTTGTGAGCCTAGTCCGGTAGGGTTTTGTCTAAGAGAATTAGGGGCAATGTCGTGTCTTACTGTTTTCCTTTTCGACGTTGGATCCATTTACTTACCACCATTTTTGCTTTGAATTTTTATTCTGCATTTTATGTTCCTATTTTTCCTATGATCTCCTTGATGAATCTAATATCCTCTCCTTTTGTCTTCTTTTTATTATCTTGAGCCGAGGGTCTTTCGAAAACAGCCTCTCTACCCCTTCGGGGTAGGGGTAAGGTCTGCGTACACACTACCCTCCCCAGACCCCACTCGTGGGATTTTACTGGGTTGTTGTTGTTGTTGTTAAAAGCTATTTATATAAAGGTCCATAAAAACCGACCGACATCGATCCGTAATATTATTAAATTTATATTTTAATTATTTTATAATTCTATTTTCGACCGAACTCGGTCGGAAATATTTAATTATTGTCACACTTCCTTTTTACCCGAGGGGGATTAGGGAGTTATTCCAATTTAAGTGTTATAAATCGAAATGGGATTATTTATTTATTCAGTGTCGCCACTTGGGATATATATGGTGTCCCAAGTCACCAGTTTATTTTAAATCCCAAATCGAGGAAATTTGACTCTATTTTTGGTCCGCGAACACAGAAGACCGGGTAAGGAATTCTGTTAACCCGAGAGAAGGTGTTAGGCATTTCCAGGTTCCGTGGTTTTAGCACGGTCGCTCAACTATAATTAATTGGCCTAATTATCTAATTAATTACATATTTTAAACCTATTGTGCATTTTTTAACCTTTAACTGCTTTCAATTATTTATGGAATTATTTCTGGAACAAGTTACGACTGTCGTACAATTGTTTGTTTTTGTACATGTTATGAACCGTGTCACGGGAACCGTACCAAGAATTTACAACATGTGTATTTTATTATTGTTCGAAGTTGTGGTCGGGTCACATGAAATGTGCACCCGAATTTGGGAATTATGTATCACCACCATGCCACGGGAACCGTACCCATAGCCGTGATCGTTTAATTACGCGCCTAAAGCAAACTACGATGTTCATATGATCATTTTTTCTAAGGTTTGAGATTACCGTAAAGGCAAAGGATTTGTGGAGGGTAAATTATAGGGAAGTCAAGAAATATTTTATCCCTTTAAAGCATTGGCAAAGTTATCCACACTTAGAGATATTCGCGGCTTACTACTCTATCTTTGAAATTACGAGACACTTATCTATTATGGAAGAATTGACTAACCATTAATCCATTAACTAAAATCATTGGGCTTAACAGATTGAACTTGTCCAACCCATATGTCACTGAAACAGAATCTCCCACATAGGCCCATATTCTATCATAGAGACTATCAATCTTAACTAATTGATGCTTTTTGGAAAACTTCCTACTTCTTTCTTTTACATTTCTAACGAAATTTGCTCAAAGATTGTAAGACAGAGGATTGGGCTTTAACGTCAAGCCCATAGCACCAGACTTTATGACCGTCAAATCGTTACTCTAATTGTAATTGCATCACACTAATTTGACAAATTCATCACTGATTCTGTCAAACTTATTACAGTAATATAAATCAATTACAATAGTCAAATTCAACATCTATCTAATTACAATAGATAATACAATGCATTCATACCTAGAATTACATTAAAGTCCTAAAATGTATATCATTCTACATGAGCAAATTTAGACTATAGCTGTTTCAAACACTCTTGACACAATCTTTTGGCTTTGGGGGTTTACAAATTTGACCAATCAATGGTCAGAACCATGAACATCCGCCATATCTATGGCAACAATGACCTTTTCTGTTACACAGATAATCACCCAAACAGCATATTATAGAGGTGTCAAATCCTTAATTCATGCTTAATCAAAGAGATCTAGAAACAGAAATTAACAGAAGCAAACCATGGTTTCTCAATTTATCCTTACGTCTGCTTAGAAGAAGTGACAACAGATACATTCAGAGAGAACTTGCATGAGCTCATTTGATTTAACAACAACCTTACATCAAGACAAGTGAACAAAAGTAACAAATTAGCCCAGTTAATGAGTCAACATGGCATGTGTATTCGACTTGAACTAGACAACTAAATCGTATTTCAACCATAGAACAAAAATGGATCAAATTAATCCTACAAACATCATAGAACACATAGAAGTAGGCATAAACAAAGTATCGACATGTCTATTCTGTATTTCTACATTCATGAGGGTTACAAGGAGAGAATCTCACATACCTTTTATGAATGATAGTCAATAAATGCCAAATAAAGGCTGAAAACTGGAGAAGTAGATCAGCAAGCTCAAAAACAGCAACAATCAAGCAGGCAAACAGCAAAGAATAACCCCAAAATAAACATCAAACTTCAGTCCAAAATCATCTCAAGAAGGATCAGAAATGATTGAAGTAGACCAGAACTTCTTAGTGATATCTAGGAACTCTATGTGTGTCTTTTGCTAAGAATGCCAGAAAAGAAAAATGCAGGAGTTTTTCTGTGTGTATTTAGAGAATTCCTTAGAGTGAATATGCTGATCAATGTGTGTGTGTGAGTGAGGGTCTGCCTTCTTATATAGGTTGTATAACGATAAGAATAATAAGGAATATTCTATCCTAAAAATCAGGAATGTCAGATAGTACAACATCTTTTTGACAGTCCTGGCACAGCTGTCCTTTTATCCAATTTTCAGCATCTTTCAATACCAAAAAAGGGACAACTGTCCAGTACTAGAAACTTCTGATATTTTGCCTAAAATACATCCATGTTTACTTCCCAATTAGCCCCCTTTAAGTTCTGTTTATTACCCTTTCACCCTCCTAATTTCCAATTGGCATTCAAACCTCTAAACTCAAATAATTAAGGCAAAAATTAGAGATAAACCAAAACAGAAACAATCCATTAATTGAAACCTAACTAATCTACTGAGTTGACTAAAGCTGATTTAGTTAGCCTAAACACATGCAATTAAACTAAGGCGAAATGGCTTCCTGGCCACTTAAACTTGTAGGGCTTTTGAAAGCCGATACACGAACTTTCGATTTTCCCATTTGAACACTCCAACTTGACAAAATGGTTAATAATAAACACACCCACCAGAGCGTGTATATCAATTGCGCTGACATGTACAGCACATCATGCTAAGCCATTTATTATTTGCCACGTGTTATTTGTGGGTCCCATTTTTAAATACAAAATCAGAAGGAAAAAAACCAACGCCTGAAACATGCTAGGTGTTAGACAATTCCACCGTGGGAATCATGCTCTCCGACGAGCAGCAGAACTCCGGCGAGGCAAAAATGAATGCGCAAGGTGTTCCAGGTATCCAAATTGGAAAAGAAAGGTACCAAAATGTTCACCTAGATAAGGAGAATGCTCCTACACTTCCAATTTCAGATGGGTACCGATCAATTCCTCTAATTTTACAATCCAAAAGCTCAGGCAGTCCGGTTGAGCAAGGTGTTCCACGAAAAGCTCACGAGGTCAGATGAAGATCAGCAATAAGACCCTACAACCTCTGCTCATGGGATTTAACTAATGAATCGTAAAGGAAGTACCATTTTCTGTTGACACTGGATCATTAGAATTTTCTTGTGGTCCACTTTGCTACAGCAAGACATAGTTCAATTTAGAGACTTGTTATGGATGAGCTTCAGAGACTGGAGAAGAAATTATCGATATGCCAGTCTTTGTGTGTTTGCCTGAATGTGGATTTTTCTTTTTTTTTTTTTGGTTTGGGTGGGGGTGGGGGGTTTGTGTATAATTATTTGAAGGTGAAAACAGGTTGCTGCAGCCGGTTTCCCTGTGATTGTGGGTCGTAGCATCAGAAATGTAAATTTTCATTTGGTCTTTGAATCTGCTCAAAAAATTGGAAAAGTCTTGCAATCCAATGCGGGAAGATGAAAAAATTGGAAAAGTCTTTTTTTTCTGTTTTCTTTTTCTTTTTAGCTATATTTTATTCTTATTCTAATTTTTAAAAGTAAAAATAATACTATTCACGCGCCTTGGCAGCGTGATTTGCACACAGTTTAGCCATGTCAGCTATAGTGCTTCCACATAGGCATGGTCAACGGTCAAAAGTGTTTATTACTACCCATTTTGTCAAGTTAGAGTGTTCAAATGGGAAAATCGAAAGTTCGTGTATCGGCTTTCAAAAGCCCTACAAGTTTAAGTGGCCAAGAAGTCATTTCGCCTTAAACTAAACAATGCAATTAACTAAATAAACATATTTTTACTGAAATTAAACGAATCAATAACCAAACCAATTAAGATTAACACCTAAATGACAATTCAAAATAGAAAAAGAAACAAAGGGATATGAGGAGAAAGGTATACTGATTTTGGCCGAGAACGTGACGACGAATGAGGTAAGGCAACGAACGATGATGACGACGAAGTTTGGCCAGTCAGTGGTGAGTTGGTAAAATTCTGACGACTTCGAAATGAGGCGAAACTAACGTCAATCGATTGCTCTTGACAAGAGAAATCGATTAACGTAAGTTTCAGGCCATAACGAGCTAGTATCGCCAATGAAATCGGAAGAAGGAAAGATTAGGTTATTCTGGATTTTTTGATCTGAAATTGGAGAAGATGGGTGGGATTTTGGGGAAATTGATGGTAGGTATGGGATGAGGAGATTACGGTTGTTGTCTGGTGTGAATTTGGGTGGGATTGGAGGTGGTCCGCCGCCGCGAGGTGATTTTCGGGTGGTGGAGGACGGCGGAGACGGTGAAGGGTTCGGGGGCGGCTAGTGTTAGTTAGAGTCAGAGGGATGAGAGACTGAATGAGGGGGTCTTTTGGGTTTTGGGTGGGGGGGGGGGGGTTACAGACAGTTTTAAGGGGTGGAGAGGCCAGTTCTCAACCGTATGATTAAAGAAGTTGAACGGCTCAGATCAAACGCTAGCCAAACGACGTCGTTTGGTATTTAAGAGGGACTAGGTCGGATCTCTAAGGGTTTGGGCTAAATTTTGGCAGATTTGGGCATTGTTTGGGCCATTTTAAGCTTTGGCCCAGTTTTCACATTTCTTTAATTCCTCTTCTTTGTATTTTCTTCTCACTTTTTATTTTTAATCCTAAATTAATTAATTTAAAAACCTAGATTAGGTCCTAAATCAAATCTAAATTATGAAATAAACCTAATTAACTATTTCTGATATTTGGACAATTAATTAACTTTAAAATTAATGGAGGAACTTACTAAATTAAAACTAGAAACTAAAAATGTAAAATTGAACAATATTTTTTTTGTGATTTTTATTTAATAAAGCAATTACTTAACAATTTAATCCTAAAATACAAACACAAAACCTAAAATGCAAAGCATGAAATTTTTGACATTTTTGTGATATTTATCATGATTTTAAAGATATTAAATGTGCACAAAAATGCAAACAATTAATTAAGAAAATCCTACAAAATCCCATAAAACCAAAAATAATTTAGAAAACCTATTATTTTAATTTTTTTGTAGCAGTATTTCTAGTCGGGCAAAAATCACGTGCTCACAACTGCTCCTCTTTGCTCGGAAACATGAAAAGTTTTCGGGCAAAGATAAAATGAGCAATTACGAGTGATTTTTTCCCATTTGGATACTCCTTGGGAAGCATTTGAAAAATTTTGACCGAACCTTGCTTCGGAGGTTGCCTACATATCCTTGGCTATAAAGGAATCAGATCAGTGTAGTTTTGGAATTTTTGGTAGCTGGGGCTACCGAATAGCTGTGAATTCACTGTTGTTGCTGTTGTTTCTGCTTACTAAGCTCCTTATTACACCAAAAATCAAAATGAAAAATTAACTAACTAAGCCTATCAGCTACGAGTTACAAGATTCCTATCTATAAACCTTCTGAAGCTTGATCTTGAGTCTTGGCAGGTTCTTTATGTAGACTCTGATCTGAATCTTGATGCATGTTAGCTGCGAGTGCTGGTTCATTCTTCTTCAGCTTTTCGAATCAAGGTGGGACATGCAAAGCTTGTGACTTCAATCATGTCTTGAGCAGCCCACATCTTTTCTCCGTTTCTGCACTTTGAGTTCACTTCTTTTCTTTCCTTCTTTTTCTTTATTCTGGATTGAGACTTCTTCTTTTGGTCGTCTCGAACCCCGTGTCTCGAGGTATAACCTGCTCAGACACCAACACAAACAAACAAACGAAATTTTTCTGCCCCAGTTTTCACTAGGACAATTTCGTGAGTTATTTGTAACCAAAACTTTATACTACTTCATTATTGAAAGCAATAAAGATCAGGATTGTGTATCCTTGGGAAAAAAGGCTAGGGAGTGGAAACCCTGTATCTAAAATGAAATCAACTAGGGATTGGAGACCCTAGGTTGGAAAAATCACCAGGTTATGCTGGCCTCAACTAGGGAATAGGACCCTATGTTGGAAAAGTCATCAAGTTATGCTGGCATCAACTAGGGAGTGGGATCCTATGTTGAAAAAGTCATCAGGTTATGTTGGCATCAACTAGGGAGTGTGATCCAATGTTGGAAAAGTCATCAGGTTATGCTGGCATCAACTAGGGAGTGGCGGTGAGACCCTATGTTGGAAAAGTCATCAGGTTATGCTGGCATCAACTAGGGAGTGGGACCCTATGTTGGAAAAGTCATCAGGTTATGATGGCATCAACTAGGGAGTGAGACTCTATGTTGGAAAAAGATGTAGTTAGGGGTTGGAGATCCTATACTACAATGATTTGAACTTTTCTTCTTTTCTTTCTTTTCATTTCACTTTTCACTTTTCTTTAAGAGAATGAGTAAAGAATTTGGAGGGGACTTCCCTTTTGGGTTGGCTATTGTTGCAGACCCATTTTAATCTCTCTGTAATTTTGCTTTTTTTGCGCCTGCTTCGTGTAAGGCTGCTTTGAATTACACCTGTTTTCCCTATTTTTTAAATAAAGAACAATTTGTCAATTTGAAACAGTGGTTGGTTTTGTGGCTTTGAGCATTTCAATCACTTGATCTTGGCCTGGCTTCTTCAATAAAGATCTACATTGCTTGCTTGCTTTTTGGGGATTGGTTTCATTCCTAAACCCGGGGATCTTGACTTTTCCCAAACTTTCACATGATGGTTAACCCGTGTGGGACATGGTCTTTTCCCACCTTATTTTGCCTTTATGGGCATTTGACTTTGATTTCGTTTCTTTCCAAGAGTTTTTGACTCCGAAGCATCGGCCATCATGGCCAGTCGAGGTTGACTTGATGCACCTGCTGAGGCTAGGTGCCTTTCTTGAATATTGGCTTTTTGTCAATCAAAACCCTGTAAACCAATCTTGCCATCTTTTCTTTCTTTTAAATTCGGAACAGAATTAGACCGAAAGGGATTCAAAGAAAAATAAATAATGGACAGGATAATGAATTTAAACGAGAGGAAAGAAGGACTTATCTGGAGTACATGCAGACTTCAATGAACATGACATGCCTCTTGGACTGAATACCCGATCTGTCTAAACCGTCCAACTCTCATAAACTCATACCTCAAAACTGAGAAACCTTGCCAGGACTCTATCGATACTGATGGCTGTGAAGATCCCCTTTTTGATCGGTGGTGCCCTTTGTGGGTTTTCACCAGCTGACCTCTCTCATTTCTCTTCTCACTGTCGCCTTATAGTGCTCTTTGCGAGTTTTCACTAACAAGACTCTCTCATTTTCAATTTCTCTACTTACCATCGCCCTATGGTGCCCGTGTGGGTTTTCACCAATAAGACTCTCTCATTTTATTTCTCTCATTTGATTGCATCAGATCCAAATAACCATATCCTCCAATTTTGAACATTTTTAACGACTGATCGGAAGGACTTGAACAGGATTCGAGGTAAAAAGAATTTGGATTGAATTACAACTTTGGAACCTTTCATGCGATACCATTGTCGGATCATTGTAACTTCTGCCCCAGTTTCGACTTTTGGAGAAAATGTGGATTTTGTTTTTGGTGTGACTGAACCATAGAGAGAGGCTGCACACGTATCCTTTAGGAATCAAGTCGATTGTAGTTCAAGAAACATTGTTTTTTATTTATCTTTTGTTTTTTCTATTTTGTTTTGTTTTCTCTTTCTTTTCTTAAACAATATTTTCGAGTTCCAAAGAGGGTAATCAAAGAAAAGTAAGACTCAAAGGGTTTGCAAATGGTTGGTAGTGTTTGGGGTAGCGAGAATGAAAGCCTTCGTCATCCCAATCGGAAAAATATTAATACTAAAGAAGGGGTTAAACATAATACCTTTTGACCGCATCCGCATTGATAGGTGTTTCAGGGTCATTTCCTTCAATGTCTCCCAAGTACAATGCCCCTTTTGGCAAGATCTTTCTTATAATGTATGGACCTTTACAATTTGGAGCAAACTTTCCTTTTGCCTCCTCATGATGCGGAAGAATATGCCTTAGAACAAGTTGCCCTACTTCAAAGTTTCTAGGCCGCACTTTCTTATTGTAGGCACAGGCCATTCTTTGTTGATGCAACTGCCCGTGGCAGACTGCGGCCATCCGCTTATCATCAATCATGGTTAAATGTTCTAAATGGGTCTTGACCCATTCATTGTCCTCAATCTCAGCTTCAACAATGATTCGAAGAGAGGGAATCTCAACTTCTGCAGGTATTACGACTTCAATGCCATAAACCAATAAATAGGGTGTTGCCCCAACTGATGTGCGCACGGTTGTGCGGTATCCCAATAATGCAAAAGGCAGCTTTTCATGCCATTGTCTAGAACTTTGAATCATTTTCCTGGGGATCTTCTTGATATTCTTGTTTGCCGCTTCAACAACACCATTAGCTTTGGGCCTGTAAGGGGTAGAATTCTGATGCGTAATCTTAAATTGTTCGCATACCTCCCTCATCAAATGGCTGTTCAGGTTTGAAGCATTGTACGTAATGATAGTCTTAGGAATACCAAAACGACAAATAATGTTGGAATGCACGAAGTCCACCACCGCTTTCTTGGTGACGGCTTTGAAAGTGACTGCCTCAACCCACTTTGTTAAGTAATCAATGGCAACTAAAATGAATCTGTGCCCATTCGAACCTTTCGGCTCGATCGGCCCAATGACATCATACCCCATGCAACAAACGGCCAAGGCGCTGACATAGGATGTAACTTCGAAGGCGGTGCATGAATCGGGTCACCGTGTACCTGACACTGATGGCACTTGCGGACAAAATTGAAGCAGTCCTTTTCCATGGTCATCCAATAATAACCTGCCCGAAGAATTTTCTTTGCAAGGACATATCCATTCATGTGGGCCCCACATACTCCCGAATGCACTTCGTTCATGATTCTTCCAGCCTCTTGGGCATCTACGCACCTTAAAAGATTCAAATCTGGAGTTCTTTTGTGCAAGACCTCTCCGCTCAAGAAGAAACTGCTGGCTAGCCTTCTAATGGTTCTCTTTTGGTCTCCACTGGCTTGCTCAGGATATTCTTTTGTTTTCAAAAATCTTTTGATATCATGATACCATGGCTGAATATCTGGTTCTATTTCGACCGTATTGCAATAACCATGCCGTTCTCGAATTTGGATATCCAGTGGGTCGATATGGACATTACCCGGATATGGCAACATTGCCGCCAAAGTAGCTAGCGCATCAGCTAACTCATTGTGGAATCGAGGGATGTACCTGAATTCAACAGACTTGAACCGTTTGCTCAACTCTTCCACATGTTGCCAGTATGGATAAGCTTGATGTCCCGAGTTTCCCATTCACCTTGAGCTTGTCGAATAATCAAGTCAGAATCTCCCATGATTAACAATTCTTCCACATCTAGATCAACTTCCATGTTCATGCCCATAATGCAAGCTTCATACTCGGCAGTGTTGTTCGTACAAAAGAACCAAAGTCGGGCTGTGGCCGGATAGTGTTGACTAGTGGGCGAAATCAAAATTGCCCTAATCCTAACACCTTTTTGTATTTACAGCTCCATCAAAGAACATTTTCCAAGCATTGGTGTCTTCTGGAATTACCTCAACTGAATTTACTTCCTCATTCGTAAAGTAAGTATTCAAGGGCTGATATTCATCATCAACAGGATTCTCAGCTAGGTGATCCGCCAAGGCTTGAGCTTTCATCGCCGTGCGGGTGACATAGACAATGTCAAACTAAGCGAGCAGGATTTGCCATTTTGCTAGCCTTCCTGTGGGCATCAGTTTTTGGAATATGTACTTCAGGGGGTCCAATATGGTTATGAGATATGTGGTGTAGGCCAACAAGTAATGCCTAAGCTTCTGAGTGACCCAAGTTAGAGCGCAACAAGTTCTTTCTAAAAGAGTGCACTTGGCTTCATAACTAGTGAACTTCTTGCTCAAATAGTATATGGCTTGCTCTCTCTTCCCGGTCACATCATGTTGCCCCAGGACACAACCGAAAGAATTTTCCAGGACTGTAAGGTACAAGAACAAAGGTCTCCGGGCCTCGGGTGGGATTAATACTGGCAGATTTGACAGATATTCTTTCATTTTGTCGAAAGCTTCATGACAATCATCCGTCCATCTGACTGCCGCATCTTTCTTCAATAGCTTAAAGATGGGCTCGCATGTGGTAGTCAACTGAGCAATGAACCTGCTGATGTAATTCAATCTTCCCAACAGACTCATGACCTCTTTCTTAGTTCTCGGAGGTGGCAAATCCCGAATAGATTTTATCTTCGTTGGATCTAACTTGATACCCCTCTGACTGACTTTAAACCCCATAAGCTTCCCATATGGAACTCCGAATGCACACTTAGCTGGATTCAACTTCAAGTCATACTTGCGCAGACGCTCAATGAACTTTCTCAGATCCCGTACATGGTCATCCTGCGTTCTGGATTTAATGATCATATCATCCACATACACCTCAATTTCTTAGTGCCTCATGTCATGAAAGATGGCAGTCATAGCTCTCATGTAAGTTGCTCTAGCGTTCTTTAAACCAAATGGCATGACCCTATAACAGTAAGTGCCCCAGGGTGTGGTGAAAACCGTCTTTTCTGCGTCTTCTTCATCCATCAGAACCTGGTGATACCCAGCATAGCAATCCACAAAAGACTGTATCTCATGTTTGGCACAGTTGTCAACAAGAATGTGGATGTTTGGTAATGGGAAGTTGTCCTTGGGGCGTGCTTTGTTCAAATCCCGATAATCAACACACACCCGAGTTTTCCCATCTTTCTTCGGCACTAGGACCACATTGGCCAACCATGTGGTATATCGGACCACTCGGATCACACCAGTTTTCCACTGTTTGGTGACTTCTTCTTTGATCTTGTCACTGATGTCCGATTTAAACTTTCTCTGCTTTTGTTGGACAGGTGGATAACCGGGATAAGTTGGCAATTTGTGCACTACCAGATCAACACTCAATCCTGGCATATCATCATAGGACCAAGCAAACACATCCTTGAATTCAAACAAAAGTTGGATCAATGCATCTTTAGTTCTTTCATCAGTGTGAATGTTTATCATGGTTTCCTGGACCTCTTTTGGACTACCCAAATTAACTGGCTCGGTTTCATTTACGTTTGGCTTAGGCTTATTCTCAAATTGTTCTAGTTCTTGATTTATTTCCCTAAAAGCCTCATCTTCATCATATTCTGGTTCTTGATTCATTATTTCACAGTTAGACAGCGTGTTAGGATCTGGGCATGAAGTCCACAAGCATGTCATGTTATTTAAGTCCGCATTATTAGAACTGAATAGGGAGAGATAAGAAAAGTAACAAAATCAGAAAGAATAATGGAAAGAGATTCATAGACGATGAAATATTGATTTCATTTCATTGAATTTGAAGATACGAGGGTTTACATCAGGATTTATAAGGCAATAAACTAAAAACATTCGAGTTACACCCTGAAATAACTCGGAATGCAGAAAAGATGGCAAGACTGAACTACCGGGGTTCCCCCCTGTCTGGGAATGGAGTAGCCTTCCAATTTTGAAGTTTAGCATTTAGCCCCATATATTGCACCTCAGCAGTGCTTGAGCTTTCACTTGGTTGGACCATGTGAACCTCGTACAACATTTGCCTCATTTCCCCACAAATGTCCTCAATTTCTTCGGCCATGAAGGTCTCTTCTTCTTCTTCTTCTTCTATATACCTTGGCTTAACAAACGTCCTGGCGAGGTGCGGGACTGGCTGAGGAAGGCCCACTCATTGTTCTTACATTTATTAGCCCAATTTACGCCGGCCTTTGTAGCTTGAAAGCCTATGCCAAAGAACTTCTCGCTGGCAGTCAAAGTGATAGGCTCTGTAATGCCTTGTAAGGATACCCCGAGCCCTTTCCCGGGCTTGTACCCATGTTTGATCATTTCACTGGCAACCATGATTGATGCGTTTGATAAGTAGGGTTGAGGACATGGGTTCCTTCCTCGCACTGGTCTGCGACCACGATCTCAAAAGCTTGGTAGACGATGTGTTCACTACCCTCTCTTGCCTCCAAGCATGGGACTGACAGGTCCCTGTAGAATGATTGTTCATCTTCACCGTGGACCACTATTTCTTGATTTTCATGTTCGAACTTGACCATTTGGTGGAGAGTAGAGGGTACGGCTCCCGCAGCATGGATCCAATGCCTTCCTAAGAGAAAGTTATAGGAAGTGTCCATATCTAGAACTTGAAATGTTACTTCAAACTCTACGGGGCCAATAGTTAGGACCAAATCAATTTCCCCTATCGTATCCCGCTTGACACCGTTGAAAGCGCGTACACAAACATTATTGGGTCTAATCCTTTCAATCCCAATTTCCATCCTTTGTAATGTTGATAGAGGGAAGATGTCAACTCCAGATCCACCGTCCAACATAACCCTTTTCACATAATATCCTTCACACTTGACAGTCAAATGAAGGGCTTTGTTGTGGGCGGCTCCTTCTGGAGGCAAGTCATTTCAGCTGAAAGAGATTCGGTTGACTTCAAAAAATCGCTCTGCCATTCTTTCCAACTGTTCAACCGTGGTCTCAACCGGAACATACGCCTCATTCAGCGTCTTTAACAGCACTTTCTGATGTTCATTCGAGCTTATCAGCAGGGACAAAAGTGAGACCTAGGAGGGAGTCTTTCTAAGTTGATCAATTACAGCATAGTCCGAGGTTTTCATCTTTCGGAAAAATTCCTCTGCTTCTTCCGCACTGACCGGCTTCTTGAGTGGAAACCGCTTCTGCTTTGTTTTGTTTAATTCTTCAAGGTTAAGATATTTCCCAGATTGGTTCATTTCATTTACTTCTCCCATGATTTCCTTTCCTTTGTATGTGACCACTGCTTTATTGTAGTTCCAGGGGACGGTATTGGGGTTTTTCATGGGACTCTGTAGTGCGCGGCTGATAATCACGGGCTCAGTCAGCCTGGGTGAAATTATCGGCCCCCGCGCCACATAAGTTCCCTTTGGCACGTATATCTTTGGCACCTTTAGCATGACTTTGTTTTTCTCAAGTCTTTTGGGAGGGCTCAACACGAATTGTTCCTTTTTGGGGGCCCTAGGAATATAGAGAATGGCATCTTTAGGAGGTGTTGCCCTTGTCTTGGTTTCCACAGCCTTTTTTGCATTTTTGGGAGTGGATTGATCTTTTTCTCATCTCTAGCTTGTTTTGCTACCGCTTTGGGTTTCTTTTTTGAGTCGGCGATAGCAATGATAGCTTTCAATGTTGGGTCAAATTCTTTGTCCTCACAGATTATCCCAATGACCGGCCCGTTATTGTAAGTCGGCAGTGGGTTGTTAGTTACATTGGGGGCTTCCTCGTCCCTCAACAATACCCGCTTCCGTTCTATTAGATTCTCGACTGCTCTCTTAAGGGTCCAACAATCTTCAGTGTCATGCCCTTCCGCCCCTGAGTGATAACCGCATCTGGTACCTGGCCGGTAGGACGGCGATTCTGGGTTTTGCCTGTTTGGAGGTACAGGCTGTAACAGGCCCATTTGGACTAATTTTGGGAAAAGGCTGGAATATGACTCACCAATGGGTGTGAACTTAGCTTTTCTGGGTGGTTCACGGGGACGGGTGTTATATTGGTAATTATTCTGTGGTGGGCGTGGATTATATGGGGCTTGGTGAGGAGGGTTGTTTCTTGGAGGTGGAGCTCGGTTATGATTGTAATGCTGTTGTGGACGAGTGTATGGTTGGGCGTTCATTACATCATAAGGATGAGGGGCCATAGCATATGCTGCATCATGCTGGGGGTAGTAATGTTGCGGGGGCCTGGGAGGGGAACCAAAGTAACCTCGGGGTTGACGAGAATTCCTCAAGCTTGAAGCCATCACGGCTCCCTCTTCTTTCTTTTTCCGATTTTCTAAACCTCCCAAACCGCTCTGGATGGCTTGGGAAGTGGCTCTTATAGCTGATTGACTCATAATGCGACCTATTTTCAAACCATTTTCTACCATTTCTCCAATCTTTATGGCCTCTGCGAATGGTTTGCCCATGGCAGACATCATGTTTTGGAAATAATCGGCCTCTTGGGCCTGTAAGAAGACACTTGACCATCTCGCCATCCATTGGGGGTTTTACCCTGGCCGCTTGTTCACGCCATTTGATAGCGTATTCTCGGAAGCTTTCTGAAGATTTCTTTTTGAGGTTTGACAAAGAATTTCTGTCTGGAGCTATGTCCACATTGTACTGGAACTGTCTAACAAAATCTCAGGCCAGGTCATCCCATATGTGCCAATGGGAGATGTCTTGGTCCATATACCACTCTGACGTAATTCCGATTAAGCTCTCCCCGAAATAGGCCATCAAAAGTTCTTACTTTCCGCCCGCCCCTCTCAGCTGATTGCAATATCTTTTCAAATGGGCGTTCGGGTCTCCATGCCCGTCATATCTCTCGAATTTTGGCGTTTTAAAGCCAACGGGAGTATGAACGTGAGGAAACATGCACAGATCGGCATACGAGACACTTTTTTGGCCACTCAGGCCTTGCGTGTTCTTAAGACTTTGTTCGATGCTTTTCATCTTTCGAGTTATCTCTTCTTGCTTGGGTTTCTTCACGGTTCTTTCTTTTTCCATGGGAGACTCATATCGAGGGTGCTGAGGGTAGGAGTTTGGGGTGACATGAGCCGTGTCTAGTTGAAATTATGGTTACTTGGAAAGTGAAGGCTGGCGGTTCGAAGCATGGCCTAGGCTCTGTTGGTTGTGCCGTAGTAGAGACTGGTGGTACAGTGAATATTGTAGAAGATACTCCCAAAAATGGTGCCTGGGGGCGAACCTCAGAAGGCGTACCGGTGAAATTAGCTGATATAGTAGGGTACCCAAACGGGATGAACGGGTTGGTTATGGGAATAGGGACGTTGGAGGTTCCACTTGTCTGGGAATCAGTTCAGGAAATTCAGGGATTGTACTGGGCGGTTCTCTGCCATTAGACCAAGCATCCCACATTTCCATCATACGGCAACACAGTATTCTATTTTCTTCAGCAGTTGCTGACTCTGATGCCGGGATAACCGATGCCGGGCTATCCTCTGAGGGGTTAATGATTGGTAGATGACTCTGTGATGTCATTGCAACACTCCCTTTAGATCTCGTGAAATAAGGGTGTGAAGCCAGGTTACCACAAAACCAACACCTAAAAACAGAACCTGTTCTTAAACAGCATACACAACAATCCGGTTAGTTTGAGACATTTAACACATAGGGAATCGCACGTTGGGGAGTGCAATGCACCTAAACATTTAAACGTTTTTCTAAATGTTTTTGCAACGGCTGTGTGTCTTATCCCGGCCTTTCTTTTTGTCCACTTCCGAACCCTGAATCTTTTCTTTCTTTGCGCTCTTTTATTTTTCCTCTCCCTTTTTTTGGTTTTTCTTCTCTTTTTTTTTGGTTTATTCTCGCTCGGGTTGTCTATAGCTATGATCGGACCCGATGGGGATTACCTACGTATCATGACGCTGCATGAATCAGATCATTACGTAGTTAAAGGGATAAATGCGAAATGAAAGAAAGAATTTTTTCGGTTTTTCAATATTTCATTAAATAAAAACTTTTGTTTTTTCTATTACAAAGACTCTAACATACAGACTTAAGAACTGAAAAACAAAAACAGACTTGGAGAAGACTAATAGACTCGAAAAACTGAAATACAGAGTCGAATAGAAAATCAGGAATACATAAGGGCCTCCAATACTACTCTAGGGGCCCACGAGACATCAGTCGGTCTCGACGCGGGCCTGCATGCAATATCTTCTTGGAGGCGGTCTAGGTCGTCCATTATCTGACAGACAAAACTCATCACAGCGGCGAAGAACATGGACCTGGTCATATCCTCGCATTCATGGCATTTCATTACGACATAATCAGCAATTCCTTCAATCCTTTCTCTAATGACGCCCTTCTCTTGGAGTAGGCGTCCAATTTGCTGAGACCTGGCCTCCAAAACCTGTGTGGCCATATGGTTTTGCTCTTGCAACTGCTGCATGTCCTCTTCCAGTCGAGACATCAATGCATAGCAATGCTCTCTTTCCGCTTTGAAGTTCTTTGTTTGCTGGGCCATTTCATTTTCAAGAGTAGTCAGCTTTTTCTTTAAACTCATGACTCCTTTGTCGTACTTTTCCTTTAACTGCTGAACAAACCTCGCCCGTTCTTCTGCATTCTTTGCCAACTTTTCCCGAGCTTTTACCAATTCATCCTCAGCTTTTTCCAAATTAGCCCCATAATCACACACTTTTTGCCTAAGACCGTTTATGAGTTTTTCATCTGTTTTGCTTCTTCCGAGGTTTTCAACAACTATTTTCATCCTCTGAATCTGAGCTCGGAGGACGTCATTTTCTCGGGCCAACCTTTTCTTCTCTCCTTCATCCACAGTGGCCTGCAAACCGCTATTAAATTTAATGTCTCTGATTTTCCCTTCTAATTTGCATATGGTATCCCTATAGTCATTCTCTTTGGTTAACCAAGCCCATTGTTCTTGCGATGCATCAACAAATTCTTGATGTGGGGACTTTTGGTTGGCCTTTCAGATTTACGACTCTCTTTCTATACCAAGCAAGATAACCAGGCGAAACCTCACCCCTGGATAAATCACGTACTCGGGTGTTTGCCCCCAAATACTGGCATTCGTTCCAAATCTGGCAAACCACTTCTTCAAGAAATTGAGCTTCGGAGCGGATTTCGACCACATGAGTACTAAGATCTTCGTCTTTGGGAACTATCTGGCATCTTCCAAGTTGTCTCAAAACCCGATATGGGGCATAGGGTTGGATGATTTGGAGACCTATTAGTAGGAAGTAGGGACCGGTGGCGGGCATGTACACAATCTCATCAACGGGAAGCCAACCCAATGTCCACTCTATCTGATCTGCAATTAAAGAACGAAGGTGGGATATCCGATCTTCGACCCCTTCTGGTATTTCGAACCCGGTCACTCGTGTACCAAACTCCTAGATGCATCTTTTTCCCGTAGACCCGTAGTTCATGTATCAGGGATGGTGACAAAGGTGTTCAATCATCCACATTTGCAATAACAGATTGCACCCCTCAAAAAACTCTACTCCGGCCTTACAGGCTGTGAGAGCTCGGAATATATCTAATACGATCATGGGTGCAAGGTTCTCTTGGCATTGGTAGTCAAAACATAGACAACTCCAGCTACACGCAAATCAATATTCCCGTCCTTCCTTGGAAACACTAAGAAGCCTAGAAATGCCACCATGAAAGCAAAGCATCTATGTATTTCCCACTTTTATCGGTTCCCGTTACTGGAAAGTCCATCTTCTGGGTCCTCCAATCCTCTTAAGTGCCCATACCGCTGGTACAGAAAGTGTAAAGTGGGAAATCCCTCTGCCAAATCTGCATTCTAGATCTGCCTACTTATTTTTAGTAAGTCTAGAAACTTGGGGAGTAACGGCCCTTGGAGCTATCAAGTATTTGTGTCTTAAACCCTCTGTACCCCCAACATAACCCGCCATTTCCTCCAAGGTAAGTGTAAGTTCAAAATCTGAGAAATGCAGAACGTTATGAGCGGGGTCCCAGAATGTTACTAATGCCTCTATTACATCACTCCTAGGCTTAATCTTCAATAGTCCAGTGAGTGCCCCCAAGTAGTGGTTGACCTTGTCTCGCCCTTGTTTTCCCAAATCCTCCCACCACATATGGAGTGCCAATGGAATCTCAGTCATAACCTTCACCGGTAAATTCTGAACCGTGCTCATTCTGCACATTTAGATTAGGGTGACTGGGTTAAAACATGTGAGTTTCTGTTTAAAAACTGATAAAAAGGTTATTTTTTTGCAAAAATTCAAATTAAAACATCATGACTACTTTTGTAAATACGGCCCTTCAGCACTTCAGAAGCAAAGATTTTAGGGCTGTGTTTGCTAGGTGGCCAAAAATTAACAAAGGGACCGTTGGTGGCTATTCTTGCAAAAACGGCCTTCTGCCGTCACATCGGGACATTTCTGGCTATTTAGGCAAAAACGGCATCACCTAACTTTATTTATAACAAAAATAACGACATTTCATATTTTGGTTATTTTGCAAAAGAACGGGGCTGGACCCGATGAGAGTTGCCCATGTATCCCACATCCGGTGAGAATTAAACCCACGTAGTTCGGTCAGTTTGTCGTAACAGGAAAACATGACTTAATTTGAAATGACTTCTTCTTCTTTTTCTTTTTTTTTTTGAAATTTCGACAGAGCTTCGGGATATTTTGAACACCAAGTTTTCCAAAGACGGGTAATTTTTTCTCTTACCTCAGTTTGGTTTTTCTTGACTTTTCTTCCCTATTCTAGAAATCGGTCAACATAAATAAATGTACAAGTAGCACGTAAAATGCATCGGGATGGTATTTTTATTTCGGGTACACCTGTCCTAGACGGACCCAACCCCTGTGTTGAGTCCCCAAAGTCAAATGCACATGATGCAAACAAGTGTTCCTACTAGGGATCCGGCATGAGGCTGTGTTATTCTAGGTTTAAATCCTGGGTGTATTGTTCTAAACTTGGCTTACCCGAGCGGACAACTCGAGCCGGGGGGGGGGGCAGCGTACCGGTAACCAAAAGATCATCCGGCTTTGCAACTTGTCCGAACCTCGTTCTAAATTAAGGATATGACACTAACAGAAAAGAAGTCACGCCAGCGTGCACTTCCCAGAAGATTTAGAAGACTCAGAGAGAAGAAGGGTTTCGTAATAGTTTATATACAGTTCAAATAATATCAAAGCGGTAAAAGCGGCATTTAGCACATTAAGGTCAAACATGTAATAAAAATTAGATGATAAATAAAAGCCAAGTATAACAGTTATTCTAAGCTCGAATTCTTGAACCCTGAACCAGAGATTCTGGGTTCTTATCCCAAGCAGAGTCGCCAGAGCTATCACACCTCTTTTTTACCCGAGGGGGATTAGGGAGTTTTTCCAATTTAAGTGACATAAATTGAAATGAGATTATTTATTTATTCAGAATCGCTACTTGGGATATTTATAATGTCCCAAGTCGCAGGTCTATTTTAAATCCCAAATCGAGGAAATTTGACTCTATTTTTGGTCCGCGAACACAGAAGACCGGGTAGGGAATTCTGTTAACCTGAGAGAAGGTGTTAGGAATTCCCGGGTTTCGTGGTTTTAGCACGGTTGCTCAACTATTATTAATTGGCCTAATTATCAGCTTAATTACATGTTTTAAACCTATTGTGCTTTTTTTAAACCTATTGTGCTTTTTTTAACCTTTAACCGCTTTTAATTATTTATGGAATTATTTCTGGAACAAGTTACAATTGTCGTACACTTGTTTGTTTTTGTACATGTTGCGAACCTGTCACGGGAACCGTACCCACAATTTACCACATGTGTATTTTATTATTGTTCGAAGTTGTGATCGGGTCACATGAAATGTGCACCCGAATTTGGGAATTATGTATCACGGCCATGCCACGGGAACCGTACCCATAGGCGTGATGATTTAATTAAACGCCTAAAGCAAACTACGATGTTCATATGATCATTTTTTCTAAGGTTTGAGATTATCGTAAAGGCAAAGGATTTGTGGAGGGGAAATTATAGGGAAGTCAAGAAATATTTTAGCCATTTAAAGCATTGGCAAAGTTATCCACACTTAGATATTTTCGCGGCTTACTACTATATCTTTGAAATTATGAGATACTTATCTATTATGGAAGAATTGACTAACCATTAATCCATTAACTAAAATCATTGGTCTTAACAAATTGAACTTGTCCAACCCATATGTCACTGAAACAGAATCTCCCATATAGGTCCATATTCTATCATAGAGACTATCAATCTTAACTAATTAACGCTTTTTGGAAATCTTCCTGCTTCTTTCCTTTACATTTCTAACGAAATTTGCTCAAATATTATATGACAGAGGATTAGGCTTTAACATCAAGCCCATAGCACCAGACTTTATCACTGTCAAATAGTTACTCCAATTGTAATTGCATCGCACTAATTTGACAAATTCATCACTGATTCTGTCATACCCATAACAGTAATATAAATCAATTACAATAATCAAATTCAACCTCTATCTAATTACAATAAATAATACAATGCATTCATACCCAAAATTACATTAAAGTCCTAAAATGTATGTCATTCTACATGAGCAAATTTAGACTATAGCTGTTTCAAACACACTTGACACAATCTTTTGGCTTTGAGGGTTTACAAATTTCACCAATCAATGGTCAATTCCATGAACATCCGCTGTATCACCCAAACAACATATTATAGAGGTGTCAAATCCTGAATTCATGCTTAATCAAAGAGATTTAGAAACAAAAATTAACAGAAGCAAACCATGATTTCTCAATTTATCCTTACGTCTGCTTAGGAGAAATGACAACAGATACATTCAGAGAGAACTTGCGTGAGCTCATTTGATTTAACAACCTTACATCAAAATAAGTGAACAAAAGTAACAAATTAGCCCTGTTAATGAGTCAACATGGCATGTGTATTCGACTTGAACTAGACAACTGAATCAGATTTCAACAATAGAACAAAAATGGATCAAATTAATCTTACAAACATCATAGAACACATAGAAGTAAGCATAAACAAAGTATCAACATGTATATTCTGTATTTCTACATTCATGAGGGTTACAAGGAGAGAATCTCACATATCTTTTATAAAAGATAGTCATAAATGCCAAATAAAGGCTGAAAACTGGAGAAGTAGATCAGCAAGCTCAAAAACAGCAACAATCAAGCAGGCAAACAGCAAAGAATAACCCCAGAATAAACTTCAAACTTCAGTCCAAAAACATCTCAAGAAGGATCAGAAATAAATGAAGAAGACCAGAACTTCTTAGTGATATCTAGGAACTCTATGTGTGTCTTCTGCTAAGTCTGCCAGAAAAAAAAATGCAGGAGTTTTTCTGTGTGTATTTAGAAGATTCCTTAGAGTGAATATGTTGATCAATGTGTGTGAATGAGTGAGGGTCTGCCTTCTTATATAGGTTGTATAAGGATAAGAATAATAAGGGATATTCTATCCTAAAAATCAAGAATGTCATATAGTACAACATTTTTTTGACAGTCCTGGCACAATGGTCCTTTTATCCAATTTTTAGCATCTTCCAATACCAAAAAAGGGACAGGTGTCCAGTACTAGAAACTTCTGATATTTTGCCTAAAATACATCCATGTTTACTTCCCTATTATCCCCCTTTAAGTTCTGTTTATTACCCTTTTACCCTCCTAATTTCCAATTGGCATTCAAACCTCTAAACTCAAATAATTAAGGCAAAAATTAGAGATAAACCAAAATAGAAACAATCCATTAATTAAAACCTAACTAATCTACAGAGTTGATTAAAGTTGATTTAATTAGCCTAAACACATGTAATTAAACTAAACAATGCAATTAACTAAATAAACCTATTTTTACTGAAATTAAACGAATCAGTAACCAAACCAATTAAGATTAACAACTAAATGACAATTCAAAATAGAAAAAGAAACAAAGGGATATGAGGAGAAAGGTATACTGATTTTAGCCGAGAACGTGACGACGAATGAGGTAAGCCAACAAACGATGATGACGACGAAGTTTGGCCGGTCAGTGGTGAGTTGGTAAAATTTCGATGACTTCGAAATGAGCCGAAACTAACGTCAATCGGTTGCTCTTGACAAGAGAAATCGATTAACGTAAGTTTCAGGCCAAAACGAGCTGGTATCGCTAATGAAATCAGAAGAAGGAAAGACTAGGTTTTTCTTGATTTTTAGATCTGAAATTGGAGAAGATGGGTGAGGATTTTGGGGAAATTGATGGTAGGTATGGGATGAGGAGATTACGGTAGTTGTCTGGTGTGAATTTGGGTGGGATTGGAGGTGGTCCGCTGCCGTGAGGCAATTTTCGGGCGGCGGGGGACGGCAGAGACGGTGAAGGGTTTGGGGGCGGCTAGGGTTAGTTAGAGTGAGAAGGATGAGAGACTGAATGAAGGGGTCTTTAGGGTTTTGGGGGTGGGGGGGTCGGACAATTTTAAGGGGTGGAGAGGCCAGTTCTCAGCCGTAGGATTAAAGAAGTTGAACGGCTCAGATCAAACGCTAGCCAAACGACGTCGTTTGGTATTTAAGAGGGACTGGGTCGGATCTCTAAGGGTTTGGGCTAAATTTTAGCGGACTTGGACATTGTTTAGGCCATTTTAAGCTTTGGCCCAGTTTTCACATTTCTTTAATTTCTCTTCTTTGTATTTCTTCTCTCTTTTTATTTTAAATCCTAAATTAATTAATTTCAATAACCTAGATTAGGTCCTAAATCAAATCTAAATTATGAAATAAACCTAATTAACTATTTCTGATATTTGAACAATTAATTAACTTTAAACGAGGAACTTACTAAATTAAAACTAGAAACTAAAAATGTAAAACTGAATAATATTTTTTGTGATTTTTATTTAATAAAGCAATTAATTAACAATTTAATCCTAAAATACAAACACAAAACCTAAAATACAATGCATGAAATTTTTGACATTTTTGTGATATTTTTCATGATTTTAAAGATATTAAATGTGCACAAAAATGCAAACAATTAATTAAGAAAATCCTACAAATCCTATAAAACCAAAAATAATTTAGAAAACCTATTTTTTTTATTTTTTTTTGTAGGAGTATTTCTAGTCGGGCATAAATCACGTGCTCACAATTGTAACTTATCCGGTTGGTAAATTAAATATATATATATATATAAGTTTTGTTATATTAAAACCAATTGCCTTGGGCGGGAAGGCATAATTTCAAATATTTCGACCGAAATCAGTCGGAACTTTTGAAAACTTTTAATAAAAAATTACTTTTGTAGATAATATACAAGTATGACCAGGTCTTGGTCAAATATTGACCAAGTTGAGACCGAAATCGATTGAAATTTTTATATATTTGCTGTGGGACCACTATTTTCATTGTCAGAAATATTTTTATTGACTTTTGCGACCAATTTACTTAATTTCCGACCAATTTCGATCGGTATTCTGTGGACAAATTTTGCAAGTTTTCTAGTAGTGATACTAGGTTTTGGTTTGCTTAAAAGTTAAGAATATTGGAAAGATTTTGGTCAAGTTGGGCGGGTTGGGTTACGACCTGTTGTTTAGCCCATCTTGACCCAAATAAACTCTAGGCAGGGTCGGGCATTAGCCAATCTATTTACTCAGCCCATCTTGACCCGTCCTACTCAGCCCAAACAGCCCATTTGCCACCCCTAAATTTGTGATGATAAGACGTTAATATAGTTTGGTGTAAATATTGGTGTAAACATTGTGTTGTGAACATGGATAACTCCAATAATGCTTATGGGCCAATTATTTGGACGGAGGCTAGCCAATTTGTTGGGCCTAGGGCTAAACTACGAAAAGACCAAGGAATTAGACATCCCAACAAGAGATTTTCTTGGGATCTAGGTTGAGTAGGGAAGCACGTGACAAATGGATAAAAGGAGTTCATCGACAGCTTTGAGAATTATGCAAAATGTTATGAAGTATCTGTATTCCCTCATCCCATTCGTCTGAGTTCTGCTTCTCATCCCCATTCTTATAGCTATCCTTAGTTACTTGTTATTTCAATAGTTTCTATTGTAATTCATTATTTGACTATTGCATTTGATATCTCAAGGTTGTAATCACTATTCTAGTTTTTATCAATATAGCGAAGAAGTTCGGTATTGTTACACATTGAGTATAACTTACGAGGTACCACAATATATCATGATTTGAGTCAGAGGAGATTATTTGCGAATATATTTTTAATTTTTTACAATTATACAATTTTTGAACCTTCTCTGAGTCCAGTCCAATTAGACTAACCATCACACTTGTAGCAGCATCAATTACGTCCTAATAATATCTTTGTATGTAACTATTCAATAAGTAACTATGCGCATTATAACAATAACAAACAACCCAATAAATTTTTACAAGTGACAGTTGGGAAGTAACTGTTTGCTGACATGACATGAACAAAGTCAATTATTTGCTGACATCCCTCACGAGCACGGAGTACCAACTGCAGCTAAGCTTGTGACATAGATAGCTGGGTGTGAATAACTAAATAATAGTTAGTTGTAATCCAACTTATAGTAAGATATGTTTTTGCCAGTTGAAAACTCTAAGGTCATCTGAATATGACCATGTTTCGGCCAAAACTAATGAAAAAAGAGGCAAACCTGCACATGTATCATATAACCTAGGAATTAAACTCTTAATCCCTCACCTACTTGCAATAACTATATTGCAAGCTTCTTTTGTAATAACTTTTTTACTTTTGTTTTTTTTAAATCTTTGTAATAACTCTATTACAAAGATAACCACTTGACTAACTCTAGTCAACACAACCACACAATTTATGGTTTACAAAGTGTCCTACGAGATGCTTCTAATTAATCTAAGTAGGAGTTACAAGTGAATAACCTAAACAAAGACACAACAATACTAAACACACACAATGTAATCAATGCTGGGATATGGTCCTTCGTTATATTGTTGTTTTGTTCTTTAATGCATTTGGGAGAATGAAGGCGGAGAGTAAATGATATTTAGGTTTTGCAAGTGTGTGTAATACCTTGCCTCATGTTGGTAATATATAAGTGAGGTCATCAATGATGATGCAAGGGAGTGTCCAGTACACAACATGCTTCAACACTGTTGTTGTACTGTTGCGTGTGTAGTGCATCAACTTTAACAGCTATAAGAGTTGACTAGTACTATGACTGGAGGAACTGATATCTATTTGTTCCCTCTACTGTGCTTATATGTAATTTCATTGAGACTTGTACCAGACATTTTACTTGTTGCTCTGAACTCGGAGGAACCAATTGTATTGGGTTCTCTATCTGGTTCTCATATAAAGTTTGTTAAATCATTAAAATAAAAGACACATGTGTATTGGTGGTGAAAAAGAACTACACGTGGAATATTAGACCGCTGACATGGGATAACGCATGGAAAAATAATACAGCGACACGCCGCAATCTTAATTGATGAAAAAAGAAAAGGCACGGGGGGAGGGGGGGGGGAAGGGGGAATTACCCACAAGACGACACCGGGCCAAACAGCTGGCAAGGAATGAATAAATAGCAAAAAGAAGGAAAGATACATGGACTGGAAAGAAATAAGGAAGGGGAATCGTAACAGATGTAAGGCATTTATAGCAATAAATTCATCGGTTATGAGAATCCAAAATAACGGGCAATAAATATCATTAATGCCCATAATTAGCCCAAATTATGGGGAAAACCCGTTATTATTGTATATTCCTATATAAGGGCGCAAAATTCTATTTGTAGACACATCTGAGACAATATTGAAATATACACTTTACTTTCCTACTTTCTCGAAATTCTCTGCTTTGACTTTGCAATCAATTATTTCCTTAGTTATTCTTATTATTTTCCTTTGATACCGTTGAGAAAGTGAAGCTAAACTTGGTTATCAGTAACCCATTTTCTTCCAAAATTAGGCTTTGATCAAAAGATATATTTTTTGGTTAAACAAAATGGTTCCGTTACAGGGAATCTGATAATCTTTTCACTTTCCAAATTCACTTTTCTGTCAAATAATCATGTCAACTGCCAACGACAATAACCAACTGAATCAACAGAACCAACAGGAGGGAGGAACTCCAATCCCTTCACCTCAAAATTCTCCTCGGCAATCCCGGTAGGGGACACCTCAAAGATCAACATCACACACGAATGATGAACAAGGGGACGAGCAAACTGTCGAGGACGCATTAAAACAACTAATTGCGGAACGCGTCAATAATGCTCCTCAAGCTTTTGTCAGTGGATTGCCAACTGTGCCACCAACTCCACCTCTAAACAACACTGCAACCATATAAAACCCACGCTCGGGACTTGATAATTCGGGAAGCGGAGGAACTCCCAGCGAATCTCGCGATGGAAGGTCAGGTACCCCAAATAGTTCTGATTTACAAAGTTCAGTACTAACTTTGCAAAAGCAGCTCAAGGAGCAGAATGATCGCATAGAACAAATACCTTGTGTGCCACCCGTGATTAAAGGAGTTGATATTGACAAATATACACAATAGCCCTGGAAGAAAAGTGCAACTCCCTTGCCGATTCCAAAGAAGTTTAAAATGCCCGATATTCCAAAGTATGATGGAACAACCGACCCACGAGATCATGTAACTGCGTTTACAACTGGCGTGAAAGGCAATGATTCAACTAAGCAAGAAATTGAGTCAGTGCTGTTCAAAAAATTTGGTGAAACACTCACAGGAGCACTAACATGGTATTCTCTTTTACCAGAAAATTCTATTAATTCTTTTAATGAGCTTGCAGATTCATTTATAAAAGCACATTCGGGAGCTCAAAAAGTTGAGAGGAGGATGGAAGACATCTTCAAAATGAAACAAGGAGATACGGAGCTACTCAGGTAATTTGTGGATTGATTTCAACGTGAAAGAATGATGTTACCACGGGTACCTGATAATTGGGCGTCCACGGCGCTTGCAAGTAACTTAAATGAAAAAAGCTCAAAAGCCACGAGGTGACTCAAGGAAACCATACGAGAATTCTCTGCTACAACTTGGAATGATGTTTACAACAGGTATAGTGCGAGGCTGCGGATAGAAGAAGACACTATCACTCGGTCACGGGGTGATGAAAGAACAAGTTTGATTCTACCAGAAACTGAAAAAGGTCCGGTAAGAACAGGTATGAACCTTATATGGGACCAGCAGGACGAGATTCATTCTCTAAACAAGAAAATCCAAGGTATGGTTCTAGATTAAGAGACAGAGACGCAGGTTCATCATCCAAGTTTGGGAAAGAGCGAGATGCGCGGGACAGCAATGTTAATACAAAGGCGAAGATTGGTGATTGTAGCTTCAATATTAGCACTTCTGAGTTGGTAGCTGTTTTAAGAAGTATGGGAGATAAGGTGCGGTGGCCAAAAGAAATGAGATCAAACCTTAGCAGGAAAAATCCAGATTTCTGGTGCGAATTTCATAACGACCACGGTCATAAAACAACAGATTGCAGATTGTTACAAGGTTAAACAGAGCATTCGTTAAAACAAGGTTATTTGATTGATTTGTTCAGTGAGAAGGGTAAGCAAACATATATGAAGAATAGACAAGAGCCTCCAAAACCCACTTCTGATCAGTTATTTCCGCTTCTGTGGTCCTTTGTCGCTTCTGCGACTACCGCATCTGCAGTTATTTTTCCGCTTCTGCGGAATCTTCTAAAAATCCAAAACTGCTTCTGCGGTCACTCTTCCGCATCTGCGGCTTCGCAGATGCGGCTTCCCTAACCGCTTTTGCGAAAATAGCACCAGGCCCAAAAGTCGCTTCTGCGATCCTCCCTTTGCCTCTGCGTGACCGCTTTTGCGGTCCATTTCCGCAGAAGCGAAAATACCAGATACCAGATATGAACCTGCAATCTCCAACTTCAATTTTCATCCCGTTAACCATCCGAAATCACCCCGAGGCCCCCAGGACCTCAACCAAAGGTACCAACACATCTTAAAACATTATTCAAACTTGCTCCAATCATCAAAACACCTCAAACAACGCTAAAACCATCATTTTTCATCGAATTCAAGCCTAAGTTCTTCCAAAACTTCCAAAACACGCATTCGATCAAAAACCCAACCAAAACACCTCCGAATGACCTGAAATTTTGCACACACATCCCAAATCACCTAACAAAGCTACTGATACTCTCGGAATTCCATTCCGACCCCCGGATCAAAATCTCACCTATCAACCGGAATTCGCCAAAATCTTCACTTTGCCAATTCAAACCTAATTCTACTCTGGACCTCCAAAATCACTTTTGATCACACTCCTAAGTCACAAATCATCCCCCGAAGCTAACCGAATCATCGGAATTCAAATCCGAGCCCTCTAACACAAAAGTCAACATCCGGTTGACTTTTTCCAACTTAAGCCTTCTTAAAAGAGGCTAAGTGTCTCATTCCTTATCAAAACCATTCCAAACCAACTCTAACACATCAAATACTGATAATGAAACATGAAGAAGCATAACATGGGGGAAACGGGGCGGTAACTCACGTGACGACGGGTCGGGTCGTCACTTCCTCCCCAACTTAAACAAACGCTCGTCCTCGAGCGGGCCAAGAAACATACCTGAAGTCTCAAATAGGTAAGGATATCTGCTCCGCATCTCCTGTTCGGTCTCCCAGGTAGCCTCCTCCACGGGCCGACCTCTCCACTGCACTTTCACTAATGCAACATCCTTTGATCTCAACTTCCAAACCTGACGATCCAAAATGGCTGCTGGCTCTACCTCATAAGTCAAGTCTCCCTCCAGCTGAATTGTACTGAAATCTAAAACATGGGACGGGTCCCCAATGTACTTCCGGAGCATAGACACATGAAAAACTGGATGCACGCCCGACAAGCTAGGTGGCAAGGCAAGCTCATAAGCCACTTCCCCGATCCTCCTAAGTACCTCCAAAAGGCCCAATGAACCGCGGACTCATCTTCCCTTTCTTCCCAAATCTCATAATACCCTTTGTGGGTGAAACCTTCAGCAAGACTTTCTCACCAATCATATACGATACATCTCGGGCCTTCCTGTCTGCATAACTCTTCTGTCTCGACTGTGCTGTACGGAGTCTCTCCTGAATCACCTTCACCTTCTCCAATGCATCCTGAACCAAATCTGTCCCCAACAACCTAGCCTCCCCGGGCTCGAACCAACCAACTGGAGATCTACACCGCCTCCCATACAAGGCCTCATACGGTGCCATCTGAATGCTGGACTGATAGCTATGTTGTAGGCAAACTCTGCAAGCGGTAGGAACCCAGGATCCACTACATAGAGACCCTCCCAACATTAATTAAACTCGGACGGCATGCGGTACACATATCTGCTTCTCATATACTGCTGAATATGTTTGTGCGGACAATCGGACTGCCCGTCCGTCTGAGGGTGAAAGGCTGTGTCCAACTGCACCTGAGTACCAACTCGCGATGAACCGCCTACCAAAACTGAGAGGTGAACTGAGTGCCCCCGATCTGATATGATGGAAACTGGACACCATGCAATCGAACTATCTCCCGAATGTAGATCTCTGTCAGCCGCTCTGAAGAATAAGTAGTACAAACCGGAATGAAGTGCGCGGACTTGGTCAGCCTGTCTACAATCACCCAAATAGCATCAAATTTCTTTAGAGTTCGTGGAAGTCCGGAAACAAAATCCATAGTGTGATCTTCTCTCACTTCCACTCAGGAATAACCATCTGTTGATGTAAGCCACCCGGTCTCTGATGCTCATATTTCACTTGCTGACAATTAAGACACCAGGCTACATACTCCATAATATCTCTCTTCATCCTCCGCCACCAATAGTGCTGTCTGAGATCCTGATACATCTTCGCGGCACCCGGATGAATGGAATACCGCGAGCTATGGCCTCCTCCAATATCAACTCCCGAAGCCCATTCACATTGGGCACGCAAATCCGGTCCTGCATCCTCAACACACCATCATCTCCAATGGTCACATCCCTGGCATCATCATGCCGAACCCTGTCCTTAAGGACAAGCAAATGCGGATCATCATACTGACACTCCTGATGCGGTCATACAAGGAAGACCGAGAAACCACACAAGCCAACACTCGACTGGGCTCTGAAATATCTAATCTCACAAATCGGTTGGCCAAGGCCTGAACATCAACTGCAAATGGCCTCTCCTCAACTGGAATGTATGCCAAGCTCCCCATACTCACCGACTTCCGGCTCAAAGCATCGACCACTACATTGGCCTTCGCTGGGTGATACAGGATAGTAATGTCATAATCCTTAAGTAACTCCAACCATCTACGCTGCCTCAAATTAAGATCCTTTTGCTTGAACAAATGCTGAAGACTGCGATGATCAGTGAATACCTCACAAGATACGCCATACAAGTAATGCCTCCAAATCTTCAGTGCATGGACTATAGCCGCTAGCTCCAGATCATGGACGGGGTAGTTCTTGCTCATGGGGCTTCAACTGACGAGAAGCATACGCAATTAACCCTACCCTCCTGCATCAAAACACAACCAATCCCAACTCTCGAAGCATCGCAATATACCGTATCAGATCCTGAAAGCTGATGGCAAGACTAACACTGGAGCTGTGGTCAAAGCTGTCTTGAGCTTCTGAAAGCTCTCCTCACACTCGTCCGACCATACAAATGCGACACCCTTCTGAGTCAACTTGGTCAAGGGCGATGCAATAGAGGAAAATCCCTTGCACAAAACCGGCGATAGTAACCTGCCAACCCTAAGGAAGCTGCGAATCTCTGTGGCTGAGGTCGGTCTAGGCCAACTCTATAACCGCCTCTATCTTCTTTGGGTCAACCTGGATACCCTCACTGGACACCACATGTCCCAAGAAAGCCACTGAACCAAGTCAGAACTCACATTTGGAGAACTTTGCATAAAGCCTCTCCTCCCTTAATCTCTGTAATACAACTCTCAAATGCTGCGCGTGCTCCTCCTGAGCTGCGCGAGTATACCGTATGTCATCAATGAATACTACTATGACAAATGAATCCAGGTAAGGCCGGAAACACACTGTTCATCAGGTGCATGAAAGCTGCTGGGCATTGGTCAACCCAAAAGACATGACAAGAAAATTCATAGTGACCATATCTAGTCCTGAAAGCAGTCTTATGAATATCTGAGTCCCTGATTTTTAACTGGTGGTAACCGAACGGAGATCAATTTTGAGAACACCCTCGCTCCCTGAAGCTGGTCAAATAAAATCATCAATGCGAGGTAAGGGTACTTGTTTTAATTGTTACTTTGTTCAACTGCCTATAATTGATGCACATTCTCATGTGCATCCTTCTTCTTTCACAAACAGAACTGGCGCACCCCCAAGGTGACACACTAGGCCGAATGAACCCCTTATCCAGGAGCTCCTGAAGCTGCTCCTTCAATTCTTTCAACTCCGCTGGGGCCATGCGATATGGTGGAATAGAAATGGGCTGAGTGCCCGGCACCAGGTCAAATGCCAAAATACAATGTCCCTGTCCGCCGCGGCATACCCAGCACAGGTCTTGCAGGAAACACATCGGGAAAACTCCCTCACAACGGGAACCGACTCACTGCTAGGAGTCTCAGCTCCCACATCTCTCACAAACGCCAAATAGGAAAGACACCCCTTTCCACCATACGTTGGGCCTTCAAGAAGAAATAACTCTGCTAGAGGAGTATAGTCGCACATCCACACGCCACTCGATCAGCGGTACACCCGGCATAGCCAAAGTACTGTCTTAGCATAACAGTGAATAGAATGCATGAACTAGCGGAGATAACCAGTCCATGCCCAGATAATATCGAAATCTACCATATTCAGCAACAAATAAATCAACTCGGGTCTCCAGACCCCAATAGTCCACCAAACACGACCGGTATACATGTGTCCACAATAATAGTGTCGCCACCGGGTAGACACATGAACAGGTAAGGCAAGACACCCTCGGGTCGTACCCAAATGATGAGCAAATTATGAAGATACATATGAATAGGTAGAACCGTGATCAAATAATACTGAGGCGTCTCTGTGACAAACCGAAATAATACCTGTAATGACGCGTCTGAAGCAATGGCATCTGTCCTGCCCGGCATCGCGTAGAAACGAGCCTGGCCACCGCCTGATCGATCTCCACCTCTAGGGCGGCCCCTGGCTGCCTGATCTTCACCCTTAGCTGACTGGGCGGGTGTGGTGAAGTAACTAGAGCAGAAGTCGAGGGCTGACCCCTCTGCTGATAGCTGTCTGCACGAAGGCGAGGGCACTCCTCCTAAAATGACCAACTCCCCGCACTCATAGCAGCTGCCCGGTACTGAAGATGGGGACTGATGAAAACCTCTCGCACCGGAGTGACTAGCAGATGCACTCGGCGTAGAAGAACCTTGAACTGATGGGGCATGAGGTGAACTCTGAGCTGGTGCAACCTGCTGAGCTGGAGGTGCCTCCGGTGTCTGTAGCCCCTGCACTCCCTGCGCAGGTGTGCGAGCATCGGGGGTCTGATTGCCTCCCCCGGTCTGTGAAGTAGTTGCTGCTGCTGTGGTGGCTGAAACTGCTTGAGCCAACCCAGTACAGACCGTCAAGATCTGTGCCAAGGTCTCCTGAAGACCCGGAATCACAATAGGCACAGCTGGTGCCTGAGCAGGTGCTGCTGGAGTCTCCACTGCTGGAGCCTGATCCTGAGCTGGGGCAATCATAGGATTAGCAGGTACTGTCCCGGCTACTCTACCCCTGCCACGACCACGACCGCGCCCACGGCCTCTCGCGGCCTCAGTAGGTGGCACTGGTGGTCGTCCGTCACGTTCGGTAGCTCGTGTTCTCACCATATGTGAGAGAATAGAATAACAAAGATTTAGTTCACAGTTCAAACAAAGCCGCACGACAAGAGTTTCAAGAATATGGAGTATTTCCTAAAGTCTGCAGCCTCTCGAGGATAAGTACAGACGTCTCCGTACCGATCCACGAGACTCTACTAAACCGGCTCATGGATTCGCGAGATCAAAGTAACCTAGGCTCTGATACCACCTTGTCACGACCCAAACCTAACCCCGGACGTGATGGACGCCCAACACATTGCTAGGCAAGCCCGACCATTTACACAACCTTAGCCAAATAATCTAAATAAATAAATAAATGTTCACTACTATAATACCAATTTAGTGCGGAAATTATGATATAATCTCTAACATTCGAAAACTCCAAAATAAAATACTAAATAGCCCACAGAATCTGGTGTCACGAACATGAGCCTCTAGGAGCAGATTATTCACCTATTACAAGTCCGACTAGAAAAATAATACGAATAAAATAATAAAAGATAAAAGGGAGAGATCGAGGCTGCGAACGCCATGCAGCTACCTCGACACTCCCAGATAATTGCTGCTCAGCTAACAAGCCCTCACTCACCCTTTGGTGTACCTGGATCTGCACACAAGGTGCAGGGAGTATTGTGAGTACTTCCAACTCAGAAGTAATAAATATAAATAAGGTCTGAGGATAAGAAATCCTAAATAAACACAAAGCAGAGCTAATAATACCATTAAACAACAATACAGTTAGAATAAACATCACAACAGATGAAGAAATAAATAACAATTAAATATGCAATGCAACACATAAACCGGTACCTCCAGTACCCCGCTGCGGCCGTGCAGCCCGCTCCAATTATTTAACGTCGACGGCGCTCACTGGGGGTGTGCAGACTCCGGGAGGGGCCCCTTACGGCCCAAGCGCAATGATAAGCCATCTCGTGGCATCAAACAGGCCCTTGGCCTCATATCAATATCATTATAATACTGCTGCGGCGTGCAACCCGATCCCATACTCAGTCCGAAAATCACACAATAGTATAAAAATATTCAACCCTAACTTCATTTAAAAATATTAACTTAATTTCTAATTTAAGAAAATAGCTGAGATTTCAAACACGGTATTAAATACCATGACTGAGTTTAATATTTATAAATATGGTAAGAAACCATTAAAATAATCCTTGAAGGATTCGAGTAGTTGGCACAAGCCCAATTATGACAATTAATCCATTTTTATAAGGATATTACAAATCTACAATCGAATAGGTATCAATTTTATTAAGCGGGACGGACCAAGTCGCAATCCCTGACGGTGCTCTACCCCACGCCCGTTATCCGGCGTGCAAGTCACCTCAAATAGCACTACGTTATGCAAATTCAGGGTTTCAAACCCTCAACACAGTATTTACATTTATTACTAACCTCAAGCCGGCCAAAGTCCTAGCTTGCTATGCCCTTGCCTTTCGAATTCACCTCTTCGTGCGTCGAATCTGACCAAAACCACAACGAATACGTCACAATATGCTAAGGGAATATAACCCAATCGAAAAGACTCGAAAAATATCAAAAATCACGAAGTTGGCAAAACCCGAGCCCCGGGCCCACTTCTCGAGAAATGATAAATTTTACATCACCGGGTTTCTTATCTCGCCACGAGTCTATACATATAAAGAACACCAAAATCGGAGTCCAAATGACCCCTCAAATTCCCATTTTTGTTCTCTTAGGTTTCAAGCCCTAAACCACCATTTTTGACCTTAATTCCTTGAGTTTTTAGTGTAATTCCATGTATTTGCATGATAAAATTGTGTTCTAAGTCCAAGAATGCTTACCTGATCGAAGTCCTTGAATTTCCTCTTCAAAATCGCTCAAGAACACCCCAAGTCCGAAGTTAAAAATATGTTTTCTGTAAAATTTCGCGAAGGGATTAAAACCCACTTCTGATCAGTTATTTCCGCTTCTGCAGTCCTTTGTCGCTTCTGCGACTACTGCATCTGCGTTTATTTCTCCGCTTCTGCAGAATCTTCTAAAAGTCCAAAACTGCTTCTGCTGTCTCTCTTCCGCATCTGCGGCTTCCCTAACCGCTTCTGCGAAAACAGCACCAGGCCCAAAAGTCGCTTCTGCGATCCTCCCTTCGCCTCTGCGTGACCGCTTCTGCGGTCCATTTCCGCAGAAGCGAAAATACCAGATACCAGATATGAACCTGCAATCTCCAACTTCAATTTTCATCCCGTTAACCATCCGAAATCACCCCGAGGCCCCCAGGACCTCAATCAAAGGTACCAACACATCTTAAAACATTATTCAAACTTGCTCCAATCATCAAAACACCTCAAACAACGCTAAAACCATCATTTTTCATCGAATTCAAGCCTAAGTTCTTCCAAAACTTTCAAAACACGCATTCGATCAAAAACCCAACCAAAACACCTCCGAATTACCTGAAATTTCGCACACACATCCCAAATCACCTAACGAAGCTACTGATACTCTCGAAATTCCATTCCGACCCCCGGATCAAAATCTCACCTATCAACCGGAATTCGCCAAAATCTTCACTTTGCCAATTCAAGCCTAATTCTACTCTGGACCTCCAAAATCACTTTTGATCACACTCCTAAGTCACAAATCATCCCCCGAAGCTAACCGAATCATCGGAATTCAAATCCGAGCCCTCTAACACAAAAGTCAACATCCGGTTGACTTTTTTCAACTTAAGCCTTCTTAAAAGAGACTAAGTGTCTCATTCCTTATCAAAACCATTCCAAACCAACTCTAACACATCAAATACTGTTAATGAAACATGAAGAAGCATAACATGGGGGAAACAGGGCGCTAACTCACGTGACGACGGGTCGGGTCGTCACGCGAATATTCAAGAAAGCGGGGGGACTATCTGTATTGGTGGTGAAAAAGAATTACACGTGGAATATTAGACCGCTGACATGGCATAACGCGTGGAACAATAATACACCGACACGCGGCAATCTTATTTGATGGAAAAAGAAAAGGCACGGGGAAAATACCCACGAGATGACACCGGGCCTAACAGTTGGCAAAGAATGAATAAATAGCAAAAGAAGAAAAGATACAGGGACCGGAAAGAAATAAGGAAGGGGAATCTTAGCAGATGTAAGGCATTTATAGCAATAAATGCATCGGTTATGGGAATCAAAAATAACGGGCAATCAATATCATTAATGCCCATAATTAGCCCAATTTATAGGAAAAACCGTTATTATTGTATATTCCTATATAAGGGCGCAGAATTCTATTTGTAAGGACACATCTGAGAGAATATTGAAATATACACTTTACTTTCCTGCTTTCTCGAAATTCTCTGCTTTGACTTTGCAATCAATTATTTCCTTAGTTATTCTTATTATTTTCCTTTGATACCATTGAGAAAGTGAAGCTAAACTTGGTTATCAGTAATCAGATTTCTTCCAAAATTAAGCTTTGATCGAAAGATATATTTTTTTGGTTAAACAACATAACTTATCAATATGCTATTGGGGGATTAATACATTTTATTTGAGAAATTAATTTTGGTCCTTTCTCTTGTTTACTTCCTATTCCTTTCACATTTGCAATAGAAGAATTCTTAATTTATAAAATCATTAGGGATCTAAAAACCCGAAGAACTGGTATAGGTAAAAACAATAAGAATACAAGGAACTTGAAAAATAAAACAGAATACCTGGCTTAGAACCGTAGAATATAGCTTCTCTTTTGGTTCATGACACTTGATAGGAAGATGTGCAGGTCGAGTATTAGGGTTGTAGGTTAGAAGGTAGTCGAGTTTTGCCTTATTTCGTAGTTCGTACCTTTGTGACACTAGTTTGGTAGGGTTTTTGTCTAAGATAGCTAGTGGCAATGTTGTGTATTACTATTTTGCTTTTCAGTGTAGGACCTATTTACTAGCCATCGCTTTTGCTTTGCATCTTTCTTCTGGATTTCATGTTGTTCCTATTTTTCCTATGATTTCCGTGGTGATACTAATATTGTCTCCTTTTGTCTTTTTATTTTCTTGAGCCGAGGGTCTTTCGGAAACAGCCTCTCTACTCCTCCGGGGTAAGTCTGGTACACACTACCCTCCCCATACCCCTCTAGTGAAATTTTACTGGGTTAATGTTGTTGTTGTTGTTTTGGTCCATTAATACATATATTCAGAAGGTCAAACCTGTATTAGAAATTCTGTATATTTTTTGATCATATAATTCTTCTTAATGGCTAAACCTAGAAAGTATAGGACCTAATTAAAAGTGCTAATGTCTAAAATATACTCTGAACTAAAATATCGCCTATATATATATTTTTCTAAATACAGTAATTATCCAACATAATTTTTGTGTTTTTCCCCAAAATTGTCACAAAAATAAGTACATTCTACTCCAATACCAGCTTATCAAGTAAAATACAGTTGAAGGACAGCATTAACATAAGTTATACAACATAAGTTTTCACTTTCCCCAAATTAGCACCAAATTATAGTGCATTCAAATCCACAAGGAAAAATGTAAGCTAAGAAAGTGAGAAACATAGAATAATTCGATTTCCTTATCGCTTTCTCTTTTCTTCAACTTTATTTTGTTTTTTCTATTGCGAAATTCAATAGTAGTTTCTTCGATTCAATTGAGAAAATTTTATATTTTAAAGCCACTTTTTATTATTTTGTTAACGCTTTAATTGCTTGTTTTGAAGTTTAGAAAGAAAGAAAAAAGAAAAAGAGGGAACAAAAAGAGGCAGGCGGAGTATGTGGTAGACGAGTTTTTTCTATGAATGCATTCTCGGTTTGAGTTTCCAATTTTCAGATTCAAAGATTATAATCAAAATCCAATCCCAATTTATTTGATTGAATTTTTTTAATTTCGATTTCGGATTAATCGGTTTGGATATTTTAAATTTTCGGTCTTAAATCTATAAGTTGAGTTTCTTCTTCTTATTATTAATAAACATCGACGTAACGTATTCATATCAAATTTTCTTAATAGTTCCTCATTTCCACCGTAACCAACAACAACAACATCCAAATAAGGTATTCAAACAAGTAATGAAATCATTATCAAGAAATGCAAGAGACACATTAATAAGGCTCGAAGATATAACAAGTCCAACTTAGTACAACTATGTCCAAATAAAAAATATTCTGGCAGTGACTTGGAATTAGTAAGGATCAATTAGCATTGGTTATTATATGAGCTAATATCTAATGGCTAGTGTAGTGAACTTATTAGCATTCACATATGAATAATGTGCAAATACCTAATAGGTACAACTAAATACAAAGTATAAAAAATTTAAAAAGACCCAAATCCAAAAGTTAAAAATTTAAAAATTAAATTCGAAATCTGATTCGTAATGCAAAACTTCAAACTAAAATCCAAAAATTTGAATTTTGATTTGAATTTCAGATTTGTTCAAACTATGCCCTGATGAATACTGGATATCTTTAAACTATAAGTAGCTATTGTTGTACCAAAAAATTGCAGAAATATAATACTTTTTGGGGGTGGTCTTTAACTTTTGACTCCCGCTTGCCTCATGGGCGAATTTCAAGGCCAAGAGTTAAAAGTGTTGCCCATAAGGCAAACAAGGGACAACACTTATTAAACTTAAAGTTCTGCTCATGGGACAAGCAGGAACAAAAATTCAAGATCATCCACTTTGAGGACTATTAGTGTATTTTTGGGAAACTTACACAAATGTCTCATATAAATCTCAACTTACCAACCTCTAGCCATTAGTCATAGACTTACCAAAACTAGCCAACAAAAATTGAAAACCCTAATAATAGGGTTCTTTCTATCAAAGAATCACATGCAAAAATTACCTTCCATATTTTTAAGCGTGATTAGCAACATTAGATACAAGACGGAAAGGAAATTTCATGGACGGGGTAGCAAATAAGGTGATGAAATATAAAAATCTATACAACATTTCAAAAATCTAAACAAAACAGGAACTTTTTCAATGGGTATAGTTGAAATTCATTGAAAATATATAGATAAGTCAATATACAAAATTTGAGGAAGATTGGAGGTGATTTGGAATAGTTTTGTATCAAAATTCTTAATTAAATCGAGTTCAAAAAAGTCTTCTGCGACACATGTATCAAACATGTATCACGCATGTATCTCACACACAGGTATACATGGATATACACGTGATACACAATTAATACAAATATGATACATATGTGATACACAAATGATACACGTATCATTTTTTTTTCATGTTCAGCTTTTACTTCGAATTTTCAATTCAAACCACCTCAAAACTTCAGCAAATCATCCCAAAAATGAGATTCAAGCTCCTTAAGTTGTCCCCAATCTATTCTAATAGCACCCACTCAAAACAAAGCAAAAATTTGATATTTTTTTGCTACAAATAGCTAATTGGCTAATTTGGCTAACATTAATAATATTTTATCAATTGGCCAATTTTTGTAATGAGCTACCTATAAATGGACATAGCTGGTAATTTACCTGTATTTTTCCCTTGCTGCACAATCACCCTAACCCAACCCATAAATTGAGAGGAGTTGGGTATTTTTTAGCCCAACTACAGCTCTTTAGGCCAACACAAGTTAGTCCATTCGCCTCATAAATTGAGCTGGCCTAGCCTATGGGGCCAAAATATTTTTGAAAAAAATTAATTAAAAGCCATCAATTATTAATTAATTAAACAAACAGAAAAGTAAAGTAAAAGACTCCTAACCTACTAGAGTTTCTTAGCTTCTCAACACTTTCTTCCCTCATTTCTTGAGGCGGATTCAGGATTTGAAGTTTATGGGTTCCTATTGTAATTTCAAATTAATATCTAATAATAACTGGGTTCACAGTTATATATTTATAGACATTTCATGGATTTTTTAATAAAAATACAGGGTCTCTGCAAAAGTTACTGGGTTCCCAGGAACCCAGTAACTATACTCTACATCCGCCTTCTTCTCCTTGCTTTTCCCTTCACTTCATTCCTTTTTTATTTTTTTCTTCTACCTCTTTTTAGAATGAAAAATGTTGTGTTGGTCGAATGGGATACGATTTTTTTTTTGTTTTAATTTCTAAAATGCCAAATAATCAACTTATTTTTGGAAAATTAATAAGATCCAAGAAATACTTGAGCAATAAATTCACGTGAGGTCAACGGAACAGAGACTAAGAACCTGTTTGGATTGGCTTTAAAAAGTGAGTTGAAGCAGAAATAGCTTTTAAGCCAAAAAGCAATAAGTTGGGATTGCCCAGCTTATTGCTTTTGGCTTGTTTTAAACAGTTTTTAACTTATTTTAAGTACCTTTTAACTTTGCAAAAAAACTAAAAAGAGCTTAAAAGCTAGTTTGACTAGTAATGAATAATTAATTACTAGTCAAACCAGCTTTTATCCGGACATTACAATAAAAATAGATTAATTTTGATGCAATCAAAATATACGTACAACTAATCAATAAAACTGAAGGCCCAGCCCACGACCCGCTTAGGTGCTAAATTGAGCTAGCATTTTAAAGGCTTTCAAATGGTGGGTTAGGATGTTAAAATATAGGAATACTTTTAGAAATGATTATTGTTTGAAGACATATTACTGGGTGTAGTTATAATTTAGCTAATTATATTCCGTAGCTACTAATTTTTTGCCATTGGATGTATGTTGCTGTATTCAATTCGAATGTATTCGTTCTTAAATATTTTATATTGTATTCAGTTTCACTGGACAACGGCGGTGCAAAATGGGCAACCTGAGACCTGGAAGTAGCTGGAGTACTGCTAGTAGCTGAAAGTGCTGAATGGACTGGTCGACTCACATATCCCCTACCATGACGGGCTGTAGCTACAGCGTGGCCACCACTAAATCCTCCAGTACCTCAAGGCCTCTTGGCTTCCCTGGCCTCTCTCTCGGCCCCGCATACCCTCCAACCTTTGTGCAATCTCCACCACCTGCTGAAATGGAGTATCCGTGTCACGACCCGGATTTCCCACCATCGTGAGTCGTGATGGCGCCTACTAGTGAAAGCTAGGCAAGCCAATCAACTGAATTATTTGCCTTGTTTCCATTCTTAAATTCGTTAACAGTTATAGGCCAACAGTTAATAATTCAACAAAATTTAACAAGCGGAAGATTCAATTTCAAGTTTAAAAATACTGCTAATACCATTCCATAACAAATCTAGCCAAGATTGGTGTCACAACTTCACAGACTGTCTAAGAATACTGCAAATAAAGGTCTGAAAGAAATAACAAAATACTGTCTATGGGATTACATAAAAGAAACGGGAATAATAGATAGAGGGAGATGCCAAGGCCTGCGGACGCCTGCAGGACTATCTCGGGTCGCCTGATGAACAAGGAGCAGAAATCTCACTGCGGTCCGAAATCTACAGCACTGAGATCTGCACAAAAGAGTGCAGAGTGTAGTATCAGCACAAGCGACCCCATGTGCTGGTAAGTGCCTAACCTAACCTCGGCGAAGTAGTGACGAGGCTAGGACCAGACTACCAAATAAACCTGTACAGATAAATAATGTACAGCGGAACAATAACAGTAGAAGTATACAGTCAAGGATGGGAGGGGGAACATGCTGCGGGGAAATATCAGGTGGCAATAGGAAGACAGCGAGTAAATATAGGGAACACCACAATTCAACTATCAACAAGAATCAGAAGTCAAACAAGTGCACGGCATCACCCTTCGTGCTTTTACTCTCATCCTCACCATAAAAATCAATATAAACTGCACGGCATCACCCTTCGTGCTTTACACTCTTCCTCACCCAAACAACAATTACAAACAATAAGGCAAGAAAATAAATGAAATCACAATAAAATTCCGGCAAGGGAACAATATCAAAGCAACGTATAGATACTCGTCACCGTGGCTATACGTCATACTCAACAAGTAACACATAGCAATTAGGACACGACTCCTAATCCCTCAAGCTAAGGTTAGACCAAACACTTACCTCGATGCCTCGAGCACAACTCAAGCCTCAACTATCGCTTTACCTCTTGATTCCACCACCAATTCGCTCGTATCTAGCCACAAGTTACTTAATTATATCAATAAATGCTAAATGAATCAATTCTAATGCATGGAAATAAGTTTTCTAAAGTTTTTCCCAAAAAGTCAAAAATCGACCCCGGGCCCACGTGGGCAAAACCCGAGGTTCGAACCAAAACCCAATTACCCATTCACTCACGAACTCTAATATATAATTTGTTTTGAAATAGGACCTCAAATCGAGGTCCAAATCCCCAAAATTTGAAAAATCTAGGTTCTACCCAAAACACCCAATTTTCCCCATGAAAACCTTTGACTTTGAGTTAAAATCATGTGAAAAGATGTTAAATATTGAAGAAAACGAGTTAGAAATAACTTACAATCGATTTGGAGAAGAAATTGCCTTTGAAAAATCGCTCAAGAGTGTTTTGGTTTTGAAAGGGTGTGAAAAATGGTTGAAATGCGTCAAAGTTATGAATTTACAGCTCTCTGATGTCGCAATTGCGACCAGGGTTCGCAATTGCGAACCCTTCAGAATTCTGAGACTTTCACATTTGCGAATAAAATGTCACATTTGGGACCAAGTCAGATTTCCGGTATTCTTCGCATTTGCGATAGACCTTTCGCAAATGTGAAGTCGCATTTGCGATAAAAGAGTCGCATTTGCGACTAAGGCTGCCCAGGTCCATTTTCGCATTTGCGAGGCTTTGTCGCATTTGCGAGCCAGGCTTTGCATTTGCGAAGCCTGCAGACCTGATCATACCAGCTGAAAAACCTGCAATTTGCTAAGTTAAAATTCCACTCCGTGGCCTATCCAAAACTCACCCGAGCCCTCAGGGCTCCAAATTAACATGCACACCAACCTAAAAATATCATACGGACTTGCTCGTGCATTCACATCACCAACATAACATCAACAACTATGAATCTAGCATCAAAATCATGAAATCACTTAAGAACATCAAATTTTCCAATTTTCTCAAATAAGGTCCGATTCACGTCATTTCAAGTCCGTTTCTTACCAAATTTCACAGACTTAACTTAAATTATATATAAGACCTGTACCGGGCTCTGGAACCAAAATATGGGCCCGATACCATCAAATTTCAAACACATCTCATTTCTAAAAACTCATATATTTTCCAGAAAATAATTTTCTTTAAAAATTCATTTCTCGGGCTTGGGACCTCGGAATTCGATTCTGGGCATACGCCCAAGTCCCATATTTTCCTACAGACCCTCCGGGACCGTCAAATCACAGGTCCGGGTCCGTTTACCCAAAATGTTGGCCGAAGTCAACTTAAATTCATTTTAAAGGCAAAATTCATCATTTTCCATAGTTTTTCATATAACGGCTTTCCGGCTGCGCGCCCGGACTATGCACGCAAATCTAGGTGAGGTAAAAAGGAGGTTTTTAGGCCTCGGAACACTGAATTTGTTTCTAAAACAAGTGATGACCTTTTTGGGTCATCACATCCTCCACCTCTAAAACAACCGTTCATCCTCGAACGGACATAAGAAGGAAGTACCTGAGTCGGGGAAAAGATGGGGATAACGACTCCGCATATCGGACTCGGACCCCAGGTCGATGCCTCAGCAGGCTGACCTCTCCACTGAACACGAACAGAAGGAAAACTCTTTGATCTCAACCGACGAACCTGCCGGTCTAGAATAGGTACCGGCTCCTCCTCGTAGGAAAAGTCCTTGTCCAACTGGACAGTGCTGAAATCTAACACGTGGGATGGGTCGCCGTGATACTTCCGAAGCATGGACACATGAAACACTGGATGCACGGCTGATAAGCTCGGCGGCAATGCAAGTCTGTACGCCACCTCTCCCACTCGATCAAGAATCTCAAACGGGCCAATGAACCTAGGGCTAAGCTTGCCCTTCTTTCCAAATCTCATCACGCCCTTCATAGGCGACACCCAAAGCAATACCCGCTCACCGACCATGAATGCCAAATCATGAACCTTACGGTTGGCATAACTCTTTTGCCTGGACTGAGCTGTACGAAGCCTATCCTAAATGATCCTGACCTTGTCCAAGGCATCCTGTACTAGATCCGTACCCAACAACCGAGCCTCTCCCGGATCAAACCATCCGACCGGAGACCGACACCGCCTACCATATAGAGCCTCATAAGGAGTCATCTGGATGCTCTACTGGTAGCTGTTGTTGTAGGCAAACTCCGCTAAAGGCAGAAACTGATCCCATGAGCATCCAAAGTCAATGACACAAGCTCGGAGCGTATCCTCCAAAATCTGAATAGTCCGCTCGGACTGCCCGTCCGTCTGAGGATGAAAGGCTGTGCTCAACTCAACCCGTGTACCCAACTCCCGCTGAACTGCTCTCCAGAAATGTGAGGTAAACTGCGTACCTCGGTCCGAAATGATAGACACGGGCACACCATGAAGACGGACGATTTCCCGGATATAGATCTCAGCTAACTTCTCGGAAGAATAAGAGACTACCACAGGAATGAAATGTGCTGACTTGGTCAGCCTGTCAACAATAACCCACACTGCATCGAACTTCCTCTGAGTCCGTGAGAGCCCAACAACGAAGTCCATAGTGATTCGCTCCCACTTCCACTCAAGAATCTCAATCTTCTAGAACAGACCATCAGGTCTCTGATGCTCGTACTTAACCTGCTGACAATTCAAACACCGAGCCATATACGCAACAATGTCCTTATTCATTCTCCTCCACCAATAATGCTGCCGCAAATCCTGATACATCTTGGCGGCGCGGATGAATAGAGTACCGGGAACTATGGGCCTCCTCTAAAATTAACTCCCGAAGTCCATCCACATTAGGCACACAAATACGACCCTACATCCTCAAAACTCCATCATCTCCCAATGTAACCTGCTTGGCACCTCCGTGCTGCACCGTGTCTCTGAGGACACACAAATGAGGATCATCATACTGCCGATCTCGGATACGCTCCAATAAAAAGAGCGAGCAACCGTGCAAGCTAATATACGGCTGGGCTCAGAAACATCCGACCTCACGAACTGATTGGCCAAAGCCTGGACATCCAAAGCAAGCGATCTCTCACCGACCGAAATATACGCAAGACTGCCCATACTGGCTGACTTCCTAGTCAAAGCATCGGCCACCACATTGACCTTTCCCGGATGATATAAGATGGTGATATCATAGTCTTTTAACAACTCCAACCACCTTCTCTGCCTCAAATTTAGCTCCTTCTGCTTGAAAAAGTGTTGCAAACTCTTGTGGTCCGTGAACACCTCACATGCCACGCCATACAGATAATGCCTTCAATTCTTCAGTGCGTGAACAATGGCTGCTAACTCCAAATCATAGACTGGATAGTTCTTCTCATGAATCTTCAACTGACGTGAAGCATAAGCAATGACCTTGCCATTCTGTATCAACACCGCACCAAGCCCAACACGAGATGCATCACAATAAACTGTATATGGGCCTGGACCTGTGGGCAAAACCAACACTGGCGCCGTAGTCAAAGCTGTCTTGAGCTTTTGGAAGCTCGCCTCACACTCACCCGACCACCTAAAGTGGTCACCCTTCTGGGTCAACCTGGTCATCGGGGCTGCAATAGATGAAAACCCCTCCACGAACCGACAATAATAGCCTGCCGAACCCAAGAAACTTCGGATCTCTGTAGCTGATGTGGGTCGAGGCTAGTTCTTGACTGCCCCTATCATCTTTGGATTTACCTAAATACCCTCTGCTGAAACCACATGACCCAAGAAAGCAACTGAAATCAACCAGAACTCACACTTTGAAAACTTAGCATACAACTGACTATCTCTCAGAGTCTGAAGAACCACTCTCAGATGCTGCTCATGCTCCTCCCGGCTGCGGGAATAAATCAAAATATCGTCAATGAAGACTATCACGAACGAACCCAAGTAAGGCCCGAATACTCGGTTCATCAAATCCATGAAAGCTGCTGGAGCATTCGTCAACCCGAACGACATCACCAAGAACTCATAATGCCCGTACCGAGTGCGGAAAGCTGTCTTAGGGACATCGGACGCCCTAATCCTCAACTGATGGTAGCCAGATCTCAAGTCGATCTTAGAAAACACTTGGGCACCCTTAAGCTGGTCGAACTAATCATCAATCCTCGGTAATGGGTACTTATTCTTGATCGTGACCTTGTTCAATTGCCGGTAATCTATACACATTCTCATCGATCCGTCCTTCTTCTTGAAAAACAACACCGGCGCACCCCATGGCGAGACACTGGGCCTAATGAAGCCCTTATCAAGCAAGTCTTGCAACTGCTCCTTCAACTCTTTCAACTCAGGCGGGGCCATACGATATGGCGGAATAAAAATGGGCTGAGTGCCCGGAGCCAGATCAATGCAAAAGTCAATATCCCTGTCGGGTGGCATACCCGACAGGTCTGAAGGAAATACCTCAGGAAACTCATGGACAACAGGCACGGAATCAATAGAAGGAACCTCGATACTAGAATCACGAACATATGCCAAATAGGCCAAACACCCCTTCTCAACCATTTGCCGAGCCTTCATGTATGAGATAACACTACGGGTAGAATGACCAGGAGTCCCTCTCCACTCTAAACGAGGTAAACCCGGTAAGGCTAAAGTCACAGTCTTGGCATGACAATCCAAGATAGCGTGGTAAGGTGATAACCAATCCATCCCCAGTATGACATCAAAATCAACCATGTCCAACAGTAATAAGTCTACTCGGGTCTCAAGACCCCCAATCACAACCACGCAAGAACGATGAACACGATCTACCACAATAGAATCACCCACCGGGGTGGACACATAAACAGGAGCACTCAGGGAATCACTAGGCATGACCAGATACGACGCAAAATAAGATGACACATAAGAGTATGTAGACCCTGGATCAAATAGCACTGAAGCATCCCTACTACAAACCAGAACCGTACCTATGATAACTGCATCGGAAGCCTCAGCCTCCGGCCTGGCTGGAAGAGCATAAAATCGGGGCTGGGCCTCACCACCCTGGACTACATCTTTGGGACGGCCTGCTGCTGGCTGGCCTCCACCTCTAGTGGCCTGAGCTCCACCTCTAACACCTCTACCTCCACCTCTAGCACCTCTACCTCCACCTCTGGCTGGCTGGCGGGCTGTGGAACACTCGGTGCCTGAACCATAGCACGGGAACCCGGATGCTGAGAGCTGCGCGATGCTCGAGGACAAAATCTGGCAATGTGACCCGTATCACCGCAAGTATAACAGGTCCTCGGCTGCTGAGACTGCTGACCCTGACGACCTGAATGACCACCCCGAAAACTCTGGAGCGGCGGTGCACTGATAGGAGCTGGTGGTGCACTGTAGGACTGTTGATCAGAATAATGCATGTGAGAACCACGACCACCTGAGGCACCGTGAGAAACCTAATGTGCCGACTGAAAAGGCCTAGGAGGATGGCCTCTACCATATGAATCCCTGCCTCCGGATGAGGCGCCACTAAATCTGCCTGAATGACGAGGCCTCTTGTCAGACCCCTGACCACCTCCCTGTGATAAAACCATCTCAACTCTTCTGGCCACATTGGCCGCCTCCTGGAAAGAAATCTCACTCCCCGTCTCCTTAGCCATCTGAAGTCGAATAGGCTGGATAAGTCCCTCAATGAACCTCCTCACTCTCCCTCTCTCAGTGGGAAGTATTGTTGATACCCAATTTTTCCATATATATTTTTTAATATGCAAAATACCTTCAAAATAGCATATGTATGCATATATAAGTATGTCCAAGGTTTTTAAATCAATTCATTTCCCTATTTTTTATCCATAAAAAAAAAAATAATGATTTCCAAAATTATTATTTTTGGTAATTCATTAATTGGACTTTCACATTTATGCTGAAATATAGCTAAGATAATTTTTGCAAATTTATTTAGTATTTTTAAAGCTAAATTGCACATAATTGCAATATCGGCCTCTTTTAGGATTTAATTGCGTTTATATTCATGAAAATAAAGTACAGTATTTTTAAATTAATGATTATATGCTATAAGTCATTTTAGTGTTTTTAATTTGGTTTCAGAAATTAATTTACTATTTTTTATAATTTAAAAAGGTGAAAATGGCTATTTAAATGATAGCCCAATTTTATTTCAATTGTAGCCTAAATTGAACCCCAAATCAGACCCAATTTCCCCCCGGCCCAATTTCGTTTAAACCCGACCCCTAACCCATTTAAACGACCCAACCCGGACTCCCCACCTAACCCCTTTAATCCTAGCCATTGATCATTTAGATCAACGGCTCCTATACACCCTTTCCTTTTTAAACCCCAAACGACCCCATACCCTACCTTATTTCTCACCAATCACCGCCTCTGAATCCCTCTTCTCTCTCAACTCTCTCTAAAACTTAACACGAACCCTAGCCGCCATCATCAAACTACACCCTAATCCACCCTAAACTCTGCCTAATCCATGACCTCCCATGGCCATTGGAGATGTGTGGTGGCCTCCCATTACTCTTGGGTGGTTGTTTCTGTGGCTTCATGGCCAGTCCCCGGAGGAATCTAGTCCAGTCCTTGTTCGACTGCGGTTCATGGCTTTTCTCCGGTCATCCCTGATCTTTCTCCGGCCAGCCATGGCCGTTCGAGTCAGATCCTTGACTCTCCTGGTTAGATCGGTAACTTTCAAGGCCTTTCTCACTTTTTCTGGGTTTTTCGAAACCCTAATCTTTAAGATCCTTGGATTTTCTTTCAGATCTACTTTAGATCTGTACTTGCTGTGAATGTCAAGTGTTTTTCTCGAAAGTTCTTCAACTTTTCTTTCAAAACTACTTTTGGTTAAGGTTTTCCTTTAAGTTTTTCAAAAGATCTCTTCTCTGATTTTTAATGTTGTTTGTGATTCTGTTATGTTTTGCTCATGTTGTTCTTATATCTGAGTCTGCATGTTGAAAACCCTAATCCCTTTGTGGCTCTCATTCGAGTTCTGAAGCTGTTTGATTAGATGTGTACTGGTTTGATTAAGTTCTTGTTTGACTTATTTGTTTTACCATCTTTTAAACTCGATTATTGTTGAAAACCCTATGTCTTTGGGTCTTAAATCGTTTGTTTGAATGCATACTTGACTCGATTGAAAGTTCATGTTTCAGACTCTCTTTTCTTTAAGTGACTTATCTGATTTTTACTATCTTTCAACTAGACTATGGCTGAAACCCTAATTTCTCAAAAGGGTTTCCTCACCTGTTACTGTGAGACCTTTACTTGTTTTGACTCTCTTCTTCATTTTGGCTATACGTGTGAGCCCTGAATATCTAACTTTGTTCACTACTGAGTCCTATGCTTATTTCTGCTACTATTGTATCCTGTTTCTTTTGCCAATGTGCTTGGTCTCGTATGTCTGATGTTTCTGTTCACTCTGTTTATATACTGAAGTGCAGATGCATATTCTTCCTTGATTGATCTTAATCTTGTGACTGATTTCAAAAACTTTCCTTTTATGAACACTAATTTCACTCGCCTGTTTAAAATTAATTGATTCTTTTCCCTTTACTGTGATGTTTTACCTTGTTGATTTCTTTCCCAAAATAAGCATATTTTTGTACTTAGACTCGATTGTTCACTGCATGCTTTTACTACCCCTTATATGGCAATAATCAGTCTGCTTCCAAACTAATTTTCTTTCCTTAATTAGACCTGCTGCTACCCGTTAGACAGTGATTCCTTAATTAAAGGGGAATCACTTAGGTAATTGATTCTAACTTGTGATTGTTTCCATGTTTGT
>NC_031990.1:89323098-89338887 GCF_001879085.1 Nicotiana attenuata
ACACACCCAGGTCTGAGAAAGTCTTTGAAACAAGTGGCATTTGAGGTGGTTTGTTCCATAACTCAGAGAGGAAGTCAGAATCAGGCTTCCTATGGTTGTAACTTCTTATTTTACACTTCTTCTGCAATTCAGTATTTTGGTATGTAATAAGTTGTAACGAATATTGGGGTTGGTTAGTGAAAAGGGATGGGGTAATTGTGCATGTTTTAAGGGTAGATATCCTGCCTATAGGATCTGAATAGTAAAGTTCTGCATGTTTACTTCTACACTTAGAAATCATGCCTATAAGGTCTAATGGCCATAATCAGACATCATGCCCACAAGTTAAAATCAGTTTCTAAACTAGATGTCGTGTACTGGAGTAAAATCAATATTTTTTTTATAGAAGTCATGCCTATAGGAATTTCGCTTTGATCAAATAAATCCTGCCTACTCAATTAGATACCATGCCTATAGGATCTGAAACCAGTTTAGTTAAAATCAGTTTGACTCGTACTATGTTGAATTAGTTTAAACAACTCACTTCTTTCATTAATGCGGTTTAGAAAGCATGCCTATAGGATCCAAATTACTCGTTTGAACTCTCACTGCTTTGCCATTTTTGAATCAGTAATAGGTATCATGCTTATAGGGTATCATCAATACACACTTAGGCAAACGTTAGGTAATAACGATAAAATTAAATCCGCCTTTGTTTAACTAGCAACTGCTGCAACCAGCAGGCAGGCCTGATTCGGAATTCTTATCTGAGTTATGTAATAAATGGGTCTGCTTCGACATCTGAAATTCCCCTGTCTTAGTACTTCTAGCCTTAAATGTGTTTTAAGTCATGCTATTTATGTGCTCTACTTGAGGAGCTATATATGAGCCTTTAGTTGTTTACATGTTCCCCCTAATATGCAGTCCTATGTGTTTTGAATGTCGCCTTAGTCTTTTTACCTTTAAAACCCAAAAGTCAGCCTAAAATCCTCCCGCTTATAGGAATAGTAGTCCTAAATTCCTCCGGGACTGATAGGAATGGGACGGGTAATAGCATGCAATAGAGGTCGAGACCAATCCGCGCTTTAACACCTTAACGGGGTGGGAAGGGTAGATATGGATATAATGACCGGTACGCTAATACCACGTGTAGCCCCTCTTTTGAGGAGTGATTACCGGGTATTGCATTGATGTGATCCGTATTACAAATAAACCTAGGACCCCCTTTTATATTCGTTAGCATGTTTAGTTATAACTCTTTCAAAACTTTGTTTTATTTTATCACTTACAAACATTCGTGTATTTAAAATCCCCTATTATTTGAGCCTTGTTTTTTTACTTGTTAATTGCACAAATTCACAAAGAAACTATCTGGCCGGGAACCACACTAGTGGATCCTGAGGGGTGCCTAACACCTTCCTCTTAGGATAATTTCAAGCCCTTTCCCTATCTCTGGTTATCAAACAAACTTAGAATTGAACCTTATAGGTGTCCTAATGCACCTTAAACCATTAGGTGGCGACTCTTCAATTGCAAACCCCTTTCCCAAAAGGAAAGAGTTGTGCCAACCAAATGTCACCAACCTGATTTTCCGATGCAAAGAGGGAAAAAGGGGGGCGCGACAGCGTGACGACTCTGTTGGGGATCTTTAGGCTTCTACCATTTCAGATTATTCTTGTGAATTTGTACCTCTCCTTAAGTGTAATTATCTGTTTAATTCCTTTAAGAACTTAATTTCTTTCGAAGCTAAACTGACATATCTTCCTTGTTTTCATTTCTTTATTGCTTTACATTTATGAACTGCTATATTTATCGCTTTCTTAATGTGCAAATAGATGTCAACATGCTTTTTAATCATTGCATAATCATGCTCAACATCATACTCCACTCGTGCCAAACAAATACTATAGCAACGCTTATAATGAGTGGTTGCGCTCTTCCTATATTATTACCCCCTAAATTCGGAAAGGCAAATTTACGGTAAAACCACTCGATCAGTGGTGCAGTCGACGGTTTCGTGCCTTTCCCCCTTGAGTTGTCCGCTCAAGGGTACCAGTCTAAAACCCCATAGAACCTTGCTCTATTGAAATTGTGCATGCATCATGGTCAAACCTAGCCGGGTCAGTTATGTCGTCCACATAATGATCCTCTAAGATAGCCTTGTCCAAAGTCCACTGGGTTTTCCTAAACCCAAACGGACATCACCACGTTCTGTGCATTTATTTGGAGAACTAAATGCTTCATGCTAATCATTGATATTAAATATCGAGTCCGATGGGGGAAGGGTCTAACCTTATTTTCCTTGCAGAAACATGAGGCACGAAGTCCCTAGATTCGGCATAGTCACCAACATCCACCCAGGACTGCTAGGCTGGTGGAAATATCTTCACGCTAGTGATCAAACTCTCGTCAGAATGTATCTGGGAAACCTACCTGCCCTCCTGGAGGTCCAACCCAATAACAAGATCATAGAAGCTACCACACTGTTTTGGGATTATGAAAGGACTATATTCTGCTTTGGGGACATTGAAATGACACCCTTGCTAGAGGAGATAGGAGGATTGGCCAGTCTAGTATGGGAAACTCCGGGTCTGCTAATGCCTGAGAGCCGTAAAGGCAGGGGTTTCCTCAAAATGATGGGTTTAAAGAAGAATCAAGAATTGACATGTGTGAAGGAATCCTACATCCCTTTTGACTATTTGTATGAAAGTTATGGTCGCAGCAAATCCTACTGTACCTACCCTGACGAGTTTGCCATCACATCCTTGGGGCACATCCATCGAAGGGTCTTCTTCTTCATGTTTTATTTCCTGGGGCTGATCGTGTTTTCGATGAAGAAAGTAAGAATCCACACCAGGCTGGCTATGGTAACTAAGACCCTAATGGAAGGAACTGGTGGGTAGACATTTAGCATCGTGCCCATGATCATTGCCGACATATATCGAGCCTTGGAGAAGTGTCAATAAGGGGCAAAACACTTCGAAGGCTGCAATTTATTACTTCAACTCTGGCTCATGGAACATCTCCAAAGGGGCGAATACCGACAAGAGATTCAGCGAAGGGACTGGGATGATCACATCGCTTTCCATCATCCAAAGCGAATAAATTACATACCCAATATGTTCGCTCAACCAGAAGATGCCAAATGATGGGTAGTGCTATTTGGTAATCTAACTAAAGAACAGGTCCAATGGATGTTCGAGTGGTTTCCGACCGAGGAGTTAATCACCCAATCCAGAGATGCACCTTTCCTGATATTGATTGGTCTGAGAGGAACCTATCCTTACGTCCCTCTCCGAGTTATGAGGCAAGCTGGTAGGAAGCAGGTTATACCCAGGGTCGACAAGATGAGTCATTTCCGGGCTGACTTTCAGAATGATGATAGTCCTTACAAGTGCCAAGCTCAGCATATGTGGCACTGCAAGATCATAATGGGGAGAGATACCATCGAGCCAGACAGGTATCATGCTGGTTGCGCTCCTTTCTACTCAGGTTGGTTGGCAGACAATCATGATGGTCTGGGCCAGCCAGGGTTTACTCGAGGCCACATGATTATAGATGAAAGGGCGAAGGCACAGGTAAAATACAACCAACTGCGCAAAAGAATCCGGGAGTACGAAAGCGAACACCGCGAGATACAAGAGTCCAACCAGAAGCTAATTGAGGAATGGAAGGACATGGCTGTCAGTGCCAACAAGCGACTGGGATACTTGGAGCGAGGCATAATGGAGTTGGAGAGAAGGTTTCTCAAAAGGGTCGAAGACTGCCAAAATGCTGAAGGGACCGAAGGCAGACATCTAGCCAGAGCCTACCTGTTGCTAGGACTTCGTGAGTTGGGAAAGTTGTTCGACGGAGCCAAGGATGCCGAATCTGGGGAAGGTCCTTCTGGGACCCAGTAAATAGGAGTTTACCTTTTCGCTTTAAAATGTAATAAGGCCAATGGCCATTAGTGATTTTTCATTTCCTTTTTATTTAGTGTCAATTTGGGATTCGTCTTGTTTTTATCAATAAAATGAGGCATTTAGCATCCTAAGTTCTCCAAATCAATTTGTCACTAGGCCCACCTCAGGCATAAAGAGGTCCCAAATTAGGGCGCGCTTTATATTCCCGCACTATGTGTTTAAATACTGCAATACTTTTTACGACCCTCACTAACTTGGTTACCTTTTTGTTTTATTTTTGTTTTGTTATTCCCCTCCCCAATGGTTAGTTTGTGCACTCTGGCGACATCATCCTATTCCACGAGATCCAGGGGCCCTCCACCCACTCCTCCTCTTAGTCCTGTCAAAAATAAGAACAAAGGCAAGATGGAAGATTTGAACAACGTCAGAAAGGAGAATTCAACTGAACGGGTAGAGGCCACCAATGGCCATGGTACTCAGGTTCCCAAGGAAAATGTATCCCAACTTGAACAGAAATTGCTGAAATTCTAGGAAGAGCTCGATCAGGTTCGGAACTTGGCAAGCCTGTCATTTTCCCTCAGCACCCCAGATATCACCTTTCCCGATACTCAAAACCCTACACCGCCTCAAAACATCCCAAAGCAACAGAGTCATCCCGCTCCTCACACTATTCCCCCAAAGACCTAATGCAACACCTTCCATACCCCAAACAACACTCCACTACTCATCCCAGAACTCCAAAACTCCAGAAATGACCACTTTCACACCCACCATAACACCCCCATCTACGTGGAGACCATGCCACACTTCTAGCAAGGGAATTAAAGGGCTAAACTATGAAGATCTTTGCATACAGCCCGATGTCGAAAACCTCCGAAGTTCGAAATGTTTGATGGTACAGGGGATCCAAGGGTCCATTTGAGGACATATTGTGACAAGCTGGTTGGAGTAGGGAAAGACGAGAGAATCCGCATGAAACTGTTCATGAGGAGTCTGAAAGGAGATGAGCTGTCCTGGTACATCAGCCAAGATCCAAAGAAGTGGTCAAGCTGGGTAGGCACGGCGTCCGACTTTATGGACAGGTTCAGGTTTAACACAAAAAATGCGCCGGATGTGTTCTATATTCAGAATCTGAAGAAGAAACCTACAGAAATATTTCGCGAGTATGCTACTCGCTGGAGGTCCGAAGCTGCTAAGGTCAGACCTGCCTTAGAGGAGGAACAAATGAACAAATTCTTTGTCCGGGCTCAGGACCCGCAGTATTATGAATGACTAATGATGATCGAGAGCCACAAATTCTCCAACATTATCAAACTGGGTAAAAGGATTGAAGAGGGTATCAAAAGCGGTATGGTTACAAATTTTGAAGCCTTGTAAGCTACGAATAAGGCCTTGCAGTCCGGTGGTGTGTCCAAGAAAAGGGACGTAGGGGCCGTGATGGTTGCACAAAGGACCAAATCTCCTATCAAATACCAGACTTACCCAACACCTCCACTCACATATCAGCCAACTCCAAATTACCAAGCACCCTCACCCTCCTATCAAGCTCCACCACCCACGTATCAATCACCTCCACCTCCCACATATCAGCCTACTTCGCCCAGATATTCCCAACCCGCACACGTCTACCAAACCTACAATGCTCAACCATCCCACTATCAATCACCTCCTGCATGCTAAAACTTCCCTAGACCCTGACCTAATTTTGATCGCAGACCTCCAAAATAATATACAGCCATTGCTGAACCCATTGACCAGTTGTACGAGAGACTCAAAGCTGCTGGTTATGTCACCCCTATCCCTGCTACAACCCCTGAGAACCCTTCTCAGTGGGTTAACCCAAACAAATCCTGTGCATACCACTCCGGCAAAGGGCACACCATCGATGAATGTCGTTCCTTGAAAGACAAGATCCAGACTTTAATTGATAACAAGATTATTGTGGCAAAGGAACCCGCTCCAAATGTCCGCAATAACCCTCTACCAGACCATAAGGGTGGAGGCATTCACATGATTGAAATAGAGGATGATTGGGATCCCGAGGGATCAACAGGTTTGATCGCAGAAGGTGATGACCCAAAGAAGCCAATAGTTACTCTTAACCCCATCATAGTCCAGATCCAACCGTCTGAGGTCACTGAAGTAAATATGTCTGTACCACTTGAATTTGAAGCAACATCGTCTGCAAAGACACCAGCACCAATTGAGGTCGAATTTGTGTCTCCGGTAAGTGCACCAACACCGTTTGAAGTTGCAGTTGTACCACCCAAGGCACATGCTCCGTTCGGAGTAAGGATATCCACGCCGATCCCAGTGGCGATGTCCACCATGCCGTCATTCATACAAAAGCTATACCCTAGGATTATACAGCCGAGGCTAGAAGGAAAGGCAAAGTCAGGTTCGAAGAGACTGTTGCAGCCCAGGGTATGACAAGAACTGGTAGAGTCTATACCCCCGAACATCTAGCCGAGTCAAGAAAGCAGGCCTCCAACCGGCCACCCATCATTGAGACCGGTCTGGACGATCTTTGGAGAAAGATACAGGCTAAGGAATACTCGGTCATCGACTAGTTGAACAAAACACCAGCGCAAATCTCCATTCTTGCTTTGCTACAAAATTTTGAGGCACACAAGAATGCTCTGCTGAAGGTGTTGAGTGAAGCATACGTACCAAGCAACATCACCGGCGGGGAAATGGCTAACATGGTAGGACAAGTGTTGGAGACCCATAAGATCACCTTTCATGAGGACGAGCTGCCACCTGAAGGTTTGGGGCACAACAAGGCGCTGCACATCACCGTGCAATGCGAGGACTATTTTATCACCAGAATCCTAATCGATAGAGGGTCTAGTCTCAACATCTGTCCACTGGTAACACTCAAGAAGTCGGGTAAGGGACTGCACGAGATAAAGGATGGGGCAATCAATGTGAAAGCTTTCGATAGTTCTCAAAGGTCCACCATTGGTGAGATTGTCCTATGCTAGCAAATGGGACCAATATGGTTCGATGTCGATTTCCAGGTGATAGACATGCCAGCATCTTACAACGTGCTGTTGGGAGGGCCATGGATTCATGCTGCTGGGGCAGTAGCGTCAAAACTGCATCAGGCAGTAAAATTCGAATGGAATCATCAAGAGGTGATCATTCACGGCGACGGTAGCAACCCTATATACAGTCGCCAGACCATTCCGGCAATCGGAGGAAGAAGAAAGCTAGGCGGAGAGACCTACCACCACATCGATCGGGTCAATGCTGTCGACAAGGACAAATGGTGGGATAACAAAATCGAGAGCATACTGAATTGGAGTGGGTACGAACCTAGCAAAGGGCTCGGCAAGAACCTCCAAGGAATCGCTAAGCCCATAAAGCTCAAGAAACATGGCACCACTTTCGGTTTGGGATATGATTACACCTGGGAGGAGTTCAACAACTGGTCACCACCATGGCGTGGTCCTTACTATCCACTGGAGCAGCTAATACCGCGTTTGGAGCAGACTTTCCAACAAGCCGACATTGTTTATGGGTCAGATGAAGAGGAGGCACTGGCAGCGGTGAAGAACTTGTTCCTAGAAGACAATGACATGGACTGTTGTGTTGTTCTCGAGGAGGAAGGGGAGGAAGGCCCTTCCATACAGGCTGTAAGCAGAGGGGCACGCCTCAATAACTGGACTATCAGGACAACCAGAGTCCGGCGAGCCTCGGGGTAGCAAGGCTAAAACAAGCACCATGTACTGTTTTTTTCTCTTTACTAAATAATTTTTCCTCTCGCATTTTTCCATTCCCGCAATAAGATCTCCAATGTTCAAAACAGTTATGCAATTTATCGAAGCATTTTGACTTTTCTTATAAATCAACACTCATTATTATTTTTCTCATTACTTTACTTATACAGCATTACTATTACTTATCTTGATGAACCAATGACTGTGACATGCAATGAGACAACGCAACAAACGGACATTGATTCAGAGGAAGATGACATACCGGATGAGATTGTCAAAGAAGTTGAGAACAGACCTAAGTCCAACCTGGACGAGACCAAAATTGTTAACCTGGGAGATACAGAAAACGTCAAAGAAACACGAATCAGCGTTCACTTATCGCCATCAAAAAAGAAGGGATACACAGAATTTCTAAAGGAATATGAGGACATATTCGCCTGGTCGTATGATGACATGACTGGTCTAAGTACGTCCATTGTGGCTCACAAACTGCCAACCGATCCAACATGTCCTCCGGTAAAGCAAAATCTCAAAAAGTTCAAGCCTGATATGAGTTTGAAAGTCAAAGAAGAAGTCACTAAGCAAGTCAAAGATAATGTTCTCAGGGTAGTAGAATACCCGACATGGTTAGCCAACATCGTGCCAGTACCAAAGAAGGACGGGAAGGTCAGAGTCTGTGTCGACTACCGGGATCTCAACCGGGCCAGTCCGAAAGACGACTTCCCTTTGCCAAACATACACATCCTGATTGACAATTGCGCCAAGCATGAACTGCACTTATTTGTAGACTACTTTGCTGGTTATCACCAGATCTGGATGGATGAAGAAGATGCTGAGAAAACGGCTTTCATTACACCATGGGGAATGTACTGTTACAAGATGATGTCGTTCGGCGTGAAGAATGCAGGGGCCACCTACATGAGGGCCATGACTACCATTGTCCATGATATGATACACAGGGAGATTGAGGTATATGTAGACGATGCCATCGTCAAGTCCAAGAAGGCCACTGATCACATGGAAGATTTGAGGAAGTTCTTCAATAGATTGCAAAGGTACAACCTGAAACTGAACCCCGCGAAGTGCGCATTTGGGTTCCTGTTGGGAAATTGCTTGGGTTCATTGTGAGTCGCCGAGGAATAGAACTGGATCCATCAAAAGTCAAAGCTATTCAAGAATTGCCACCGCCAAGGAACAAGAAGGACGTGATGAGTTTCTTGGGAAGGCTGAATTACATCAGCCGATTCATAGCACAGTCTACGGTTATTTATGAGCCAATCTTTAAGATGTTGAATAAGGACGTCGCCACCAAATGGACCGATGACTGCCAAAAGGCCTTCGACAGAATCAAGGAGTACTTGTCAACACCACCAGTCTTGGTCCCGCATGAGCCAGGTAGACCCCTATTACTCCACCTCGCAGTATTGGATGGAGCTTTCAATTGCGTTCTGGGGCAGCATGATGAAATGGGAGGAAGGGGCAGGCCATCTATTATCTCAGTAAGAAGTTCACCCCGTACGAGGCCCAGTATTCTCTGTTAGAGCGCACTTGTTGTGCTTTGACTTGGGTAGCTCAGAAGCTGAGGCATTACTTCTGCGCCTATACTACATATCTCATATCAAGGATGGACCCTTTGAAGTACATCTTTCAGAAGCCCATGCCCACCGGCAAGCTAGCCAAGTGGCAAATCCTGTTGAGTGAGTTCAACATTGTTTACGTAACTTAGAAAGCGGTCAAGGGACAAGCACTGGCAGACCACCATGCCGAGAATCCCGTGGATGAAGAATACGAACCCCTGAAAACGTATTTTCCTGATGAAGAGGTATCATTCATAGGAGAAGATATTGCAGAATCCTATGACGGTTGGAGAATGTTTTTCGATGGAGCAGCAAATTTCAAAGGAGTTGGCACAGGAGCAGTCCTAGTATCGGAAACCAGTCAGAATTATCCGGTGTCCGCCAAACTCAGGTTCCCATGCACCAACAATATGGCCGAGTACGAAGCTTGCATCCTAGGGCTCAAAATAGCCATTGACATGAACATTCAAGAGCTGCTAGAAATTGGAGATTCAGACTTACTTATGCATCAGGTACGAGAAGAATGGGCGACCAAGAACTCCAACATACTCCTGTATTTGCATCATGTACAGGAATTGAGGAAAAGGTTCACGAAGACGGAGTTCCAGCATGTTCCCAGAGTCCAGAATGAGTTTGCCGGTGCATTGGCTACCCTGTCATCTATGATACAACATCCAGACAAGAATTTCATTGATCCCATTCCAGTAAAGATCCATGATCAGCCAGCTTACTATGCCCACGTTGAAGAAGAAGCAGACGGAAAGCCTTGGTTTCATGATATCAAGGAATATTTGGCAAAAGGAGAGTACCCAGAGCTTGCAAATCCTACTCAGAAACGCACACTTCGGAGATTGTCCAACAACTTCTTTCACAGTGGAGGAATCTTGTATAGGAGGACTCCCGATTTGGGATTACTAAGGTGTGTCGACGCAAAGGAAGCATCCAGGCTACTAGAAGAAATTCATGCCGGGACCTGCGGTCCACACATGAACGGTTTTGTCTTAGCAAAGAAGATACTCCGAGCTTATTACTTTTGGATGACTATGGAGACGGACTGCATCCAGTACGTCCGGAAATGCCACCGCTATCAGATACATGCATACATGATAAATGTACCTCCAAATGAGCTTAATGCAACAAGCTCACCATGGCCGTTCGCCGCCTGGGGAATGGACGTTATTGGACCAATCGAGCCTGCCGCTTCCAACGGACACAGGTTTATCCTAGTGGCAATTGACTACTTCACCAAATGGGTCGAAGCAGCATCTTACAGAGCAGTAACTAAGAAAGTCATGGCAGACTTTGTCCGCGACCGCGTAGTTTGTCGATTCGGGATTCCAGAGTCGATCATTACTGATAATGGCTCCAACCTCAACACTGACTTGATGAAAACTATGTGTGAAACCTTCAATATCAAATAGAAGAATTCCACAGCCTACAGACCTCAAATGAATGGACCTGTAGAAGCCACCAACAAGAATATCAAGAAAATATTAAGGAAAATGATAGAGAAGCATAAGTAGTGGCATGAAAAGTTATCTTTTGCTCTATTAGGGTATCACACCATAGTCCGCACATCAACTGGGGCAACCCCCTATATGCTGGTTTATGGTACAGAAGTCGTCATTCCCGCCGAAGTAGAAATTCCTTCCCTAAGGATCATACAAGAAGCTGAGCTCAACGACGCAGAGTGGGTAAAGAGTAGATATGAGCAACTAGCTCTTATAGACGGAAAGAGTGAACGCAGTTTGCCATGGTCAACTCTATCAAAACAGAATGTCTAGAGCCTTCAACAAAAGAATCAAGCCGAGACAGTTCAGACCGGGGCAGCCGGTGTTAAAGAAAATTTTTCCACATCAAGATGAAGCCAAAGGGAAATTCTCTCCCAACTGGCAGGTTCCATACATGGTCTACCGGGTTCTGACAGGAGGAGCCCTCATACTTGCAGAAATGGACGGGGAAGTCTGGCCAAAACCGATCAATTCAGATGCAGTCAAGCATTAATATGTGTAATCTTTATTCTTTCCTTATATGATATAGTTGAACTACACCTAACCTGATTCCCATTTAAGAGGGGATACGTAGGCAGCCCTATGGGTTCGGTCAAAATTCAATAAAAATTCTCATTTCCCCCGCAATTGGAAACCGGGGCAGAATTTTGAGGAGGACCCTCAAAATTCCGAAGTAATTTCAGCCGATCGTCGCAAGCAACAGCCAGAAGCGTCAACCCATCAAACTGGGGCAGAATTTTGAGGAGGTCCCTCAAAATTCCATAGCAGGAGAGGTTTCAATGTCCGGAATTGCGTCACAGTTGCCGGTTCATCTAAAAAAAATTATTATGTCATATTTTTACAAAAAAAATCATGCATGTTTATTATTGAAACTGCTTTGTTCAGCGACGCTACCCCAATGATACAAACAGTATCACCAGATCAAAGCCGAGCAGGTTAAGCGAAGCCAGCGGGGATACGAACTAACCTTCCCCTTTACAAAACTCATGATTTTTCTTTGGATGCAGGCACTTGGATTGCAAAATCATCAAACATATTATACACCCATGGGACAAACATTGTTCAGGAATACAACTCTCAGAACCGTCGCACTTACCAACGTTTGCTATCCGCACACACCAGTGATATTCGTATGTCACAATGTCCCCAACAATCACAATGTCGCAATCTGCTATTAGCTAAGAAAGCTCTACTACCATTTGCCATTTTATTTCTTGCATAAGGCTACCATTCTACCTTCCGAGACTAAATGCTGTCTCCGCATTGCATAAGGCTAAACACTGCCTTCATCCTTGCATAAGGCTAAACATTGCCTTCATCCTTGCATAAGGCTAAACACCGCCTTCATCCTTGCATAACGGCTAAACACTACCTTACTGCATCTGCTATGGGCTGAAAGATCGCNTGTGGCCCATAAACTGCCAACCGATCCGACGTGTCCTCCGGTAAAGCAAAAGCTCAGAAAGTTCAAGCCGGATATGAGTTTGAAAATCAAAGAAGAAGTCACTAAGCAAGTCAAAGCTAAGGTTCTCAGGGTAGTAGAATACCCGACATGGTTAGCCAACATCGTGCCAGTACCAAAGAAAAATGGGAAGGTCAGAGTCTGTGTCGACTACCGGGATCTCAACCAGGCAAGTCTGAAAGACGACTTCCCTTTGCCGAAAATACACATCCTGATTGACAATTGCGCCAAGCATGAACTGCAGTCATTTGTAGACTGCTTCGCTGGTTATCACCAGATCTGGATGGATGAAGAAGATGCTGAGAAAACGGCTTTCATTACACCATGGGGAATGTACTGTTACAAGATGATGTCGTTCGGCCTGAAAAATGCAGGGGCCACCTACATGAGGGCCATGACTACCCTTTTCCATGATATGATACACAAGGAGATTGAGGTATATGTAGACGATGTCATCGTCAAGTCCAAGAAGGCCACTGATCACATGGAAGATTTGAGGAAGTTCTTCAATAGATTGCGAAGGTACAACCTGAAACTGAACCCCGCGAAGTGCGCATTTGGGGTTCCTGTTGGGAAATTGCTTGGGTTCATTGTGAGTCACCGAGGAATAGAACTGGATCCATCAAAAGTCAAAGCTATTCAAGAATTGCCACCGCCAAGGAACAAGAAGGACGTGATGAGTTTCTTGGGAAGGCTCAACTACATCAGCCGATTGATAGCACATCCTACAGTTATTTGTGAGCCAATCTTTAAGATGTTGAAGAAGGATGCCGCCACCGAATGGACCGATGACTACCGAAAGGCCTTCGACAGAATCAAGGAGTACTTGTCAACACCACCAGTCTTGGTCCCGCCTGAGCCAGGTAGACCCCTATTGCTCTACCTCGCAGTATTAGATGGAGCTTTCGGTTGCGTTCTGGGGCAGCATGATGAAACAGGGAGGAAGGAGCAGGCCATCTATTATCTCAGTAAGAAGTTCACCCCGTACAAGGCCCGGTATTCTCTGTTAGAGCGCACCTGTTGTGCTTTGACTTGGGTAGCTCAGAAGCTGAGGCATTACTTCTGCGCCTATACTACATATCTCATATCAAGTATGGACCGTTTGAAGTACATCTTTCATAAGCCCATGCCCACCGGCAAGCTAGCCAAGTGGAAAATCCTGTTGAGTGAGTTCGACATTGTTTACGTAACTCAGAAAGCGGTCAAGGGACAAGCACTGGCAAACCACCTTGCCGAGAATCCCGTGGATGGAGAATACGAACCCCTGAAAACGTATTTTCCTGATGAAGAGGTATCATTCATAGGAGAAGATATTGCAGAATCCTATGACGGGCTGAGAATGTTTTTCGATGGAGCAGCAAATTTCAAAGGAGTTGGCATAGGAACACTCTTAGTATCAGAAATGGTCAGCATTATCCGGTGTCCGCCAAACTCAGGTTCCCGTGCACCAACAATATGGCCGAGTACGAAGCTTGCATCTTAGGGCTCGAAATGGCCATTGACATGAACATTCAAGAGCTGCTAGTAATTGGAGATTCAGACTTACTTATACATCAGGTACGAGAAGAATGGGCAACCAAGAACTCCAAGATACTCCCATATTTGCATCATGTACAGGAATTGAGGAAGGTTCACGAAGACGGAGTTCCAGCATGTTCCCAGAGTCCAGAATGAGTTCACCGATGCATTGGCTACCCTGTCATCTATGATACAACATCCGGACAAGAATTTCATTGATCCTATTCCAGTGAAGATCCATGATCAGCCAGCTTACTGTGTCCACGTTGAAGAAGAAGCAGACGGAAAGCCTTGGTTTCATGATATCAAGGAATATTTGGCAAAAGGAGAAACCCATAGCTTGCAAATCCTACTCAGAAACGCACACTTCGCAGATTGTCCAACAACTTCTTTCACAACGGAGGAATCCTGTATAGGAGGACTCCTGATTTGGGATTACTAAGGTGTGTCGACACAAAGGAAGCATCCAGGCTACTAGAAGAAATTCATGCTGGGACCTAGGGTCCACACATGAACGGTTTTGTCTTAGCAAAGAAGATACTCCGATCTGGTTACTTTTGGATGACTATGGAGATGGACTGCATCCAGTACGTCCGGAAATGCCATTGTTGTCAGATACATGCAGACATGATAAAGGTACCTCCAAAAGAGCTTAATGCAACGACCTCACCATGGCTGTTCGCCGCCTGGGGAATGGACGTTATTGGACCAATCGAGCCTGCCGCTTCCAATGGACACAGGTTTATCCTAGTGGCAATTGACTACTTACAGAGCAGTAACTAAGAAAGTCGTGGCAGACTTTGTCCGCGACCGTGTTGTTTGTCGATTCGGGATTCCAGAGTCGATTATTACTGATAATGGCTCCAACCTCAACAGTGACTTGATGAAAACTATGTGTGAAACCTTCAAGATCAAACACAAGAATTCCACAGCCTACAGACCTCAAATGAATGGAGCTATAGAAGCCGCCAACAAGAATATCAAGAAATTATTAAGGAAAATGATAGAGAAGCATAAGTAGTGGCACAAAAAGTTATCATTGGCTCTATTGGGGTATCGCACCACAGTCCGCACATCAACCGGGGTAACCCCCTATTTGCTTGTTTATGGTACCGAAGCCGTCATTCCCGCCGAAGTAGAAATTTCTTCCCTAAGGATCATACAGGAAGTTGAGCTCAACGACGCAGAGTGGGTAAAGAGTCGTTACGAGCAACTAGCTCTTATAGACGGAAAGAGAATGAATGCAGTTTGCCATGGTCAACTCTATCAAAAAAGAATGTCCAGAGCCTTCAACAAAAGAGTCAAGCCGAGACAGTTCACACCGGGGCAGCTGGTGTTAAAGAAAATTTTTCCGCATCAAGATGAAGCCAAAGGGAAATTCTCTCCCAACTGGCAGGGCCCATACATGGTCCACCGGGTTCTGACAGGAGGAGCCCTCATACTTGCAGAAATGGACGGGGAAGTCTGGCCAAAACCGATCAATTCAGATGCAGTCAAGCATTATTATGTGTAATCTTTATGCTTTCCTTATATGATGTAATTGAACTACGCCTGACCTGATTCCCGTTTAAGAGGGGATACGTAGGCAGCCCTATGGGTTCGGTCACAATTCAATAAAATTCTCATTTCCCCCGCAATTGGAAATTGGGGCAGAATTTTGAGGAGGACCCTCAAAATTCCGAAGTAATTTCAGCCGATCGCCGCACGAGCAACAGTCAGAAGCGCCAACCCATCAAACTGGGATAGAATTTTGAGGAGGACCCTTAGAATTCCGTAGCGAGAGAGGTTGCAATGTCTCGAACCACGTCATAGTCGTCGGTTCATCTAAGAACTATTTTAATTATACATTTATGTCATACTTTTACAAAATCGTGCATGTCTACTATTGAAACTGCTTTGTATAAGCGACGCTACCCTAACGATACAAACGGTATCACCAAATCAAAGCCGAACGAGTCAAGCAAAGCCAACGGGGATACGAACTAAGTCTCCCTTACAAAAATCACGATTTTCTTTGGATGCAGGCACTTGGATTCCAAAATCATCAAACATATATACCCCCCATACGGGGACAAAACTACTTAGTTTTAGGAAATACTAAACTCTCAGAACCGTCGC
>NC_031990.1:89340356-89375047 GCF_001879085.1 Nicotiana attenuata
TTAAACCCGACCCCTAACCCATTTAAACGACCCAACCCGAACTCCCCACCTAACCCCTTTAATCCTAGCCGTTGATCATTTAGATCAACGGCTCCTATACGCCCTTTCCTTTTTAACCCCAAACGACCCCTTACCCTACCTCATTTCTCACCAACCGCCGCCTCTGAATCCCTCTTCTCTCTCAACTCTCTCTGAAACTTAACACGAACCCTAGCCGCCGCCATCAAACTACAGCCTAATCCACCCTAAACTCTGCCTAATCCATGACCTCCATGGCCATAGGAGATGTGTGCTGGCCTCCCATGACTCTTGGGTGTTTGTTTCTGTGGCTTCACGGCCAGTCCCCGGAGGAATCTGGTCCAGTCCTTGTTCGACTGCGGTTCATGGCTTTTCTCCGGTTATCTCTAACCTTTCTCTGGCCAGCCATGGCCGTTCGAGTCAGATCCTTGACTCTCCTGGTTAGATCGGTAACTTTCAAGGCCTTTCTCACTTTTTTTGGGTTTTTCGAAACCCTAATCTTTAAGATCCTTGGATTTTCTTTCAGATCTACTTTAGATCTGTACTTGTTGTGAATGCCAAGTGTTTTTCTCGAAAGTTCTTCAACTTTTCTTTCAAAACAACTTTTGGTTAAGGTTTTCCTTTAAGTTTTTCAAAAGATCTCTTCTTCGATTTTTAATGTTGTTTGTGATTCTGTTATGATTTGCTCATGTTGTTCTTTTATCTGAGTCTGCATGTTGAAAACCCTAATTCCTTTGTGGGTCTCATTCGAGTTCTGAAGCTGTTTGATTAGATGTGTACTGGTTTGATTAAGTTCTTGTTTGACTTATTTGTTTTACCATCTTTTAAACTCGATTATTGTTGAAAACCCTAGGTCTTTGGGTCTGAAATCGTTTGTTTGAATGCATACTTGACTCGATTGAAAGTTCTTGTTTCAGACTCTCTTTTCTTTAAGTGACTTATCTGATTTTTACTATCTTTCAACTAGACTATGGCTAAAACCCTAATTTCTCAAAAGGGTTTCCTCACCTATTACTGTGAGACCTTTACTTGTTTTAACTCTCTTCTTCACTTTGGCTATACGTTTGAGCCCTGACTATCTAACTTTGTTCACTACTGAGTCCTATGCTTATTTCTGCTACTATTGTATGTTATTTCTTTTGCCAATGTGCTTGGCCTCGCATGTCTGATATTTTTGTTCACTCTGTTTATATACTGAAGTGCAGAATCATATTCTTCCTTGATTGATCTTAATCTTGTGACTGATTTCAAAAACTTTCCTTTTATGAAACCTAATTTCACTCGCCTGTTTAAAATTAATTGATTCTTTTCCCATTACTATGATGTTTTACCTTGCTGATTTCTTTCCCAAAATAAGCATATTTTTGTACTTAGACTCGATTGTTCACTGCATGCTTTTACTACCCCTTATATGGCAATAATCAGTCTGCTTCCAAACTGATTTTCTTTCCTTAATTAGACCTGCTGCTACCCGTTAGACAGTGATTCCTTAATTAAAGGGGAATCACTTGGGTAATTGATTCTGACTTGTGATTGTTTCCATGTTTGTATCAAGACATTACTTATTACCGCTCCTTCACTCGTTTTCAAAAAACTATAAATACCCTGCACCCCTCTTCTTTCAAAGACACGGACGAACCATCTGAGTTCAGAACACACACTTCACTCAAAACTCTCTCTATTTTCTCTGTTACTACTTGTGTTACTGCCTTGTCTAGCCGGCTGAAAGCCAAGGCTAGGCTGTGGAAATTTGCTTACTTTTCTTTCTGCACTTTACCTCTTACTGGTATGTCCTAGTTAATCTTCAAGCATCAACAACAACATGTTTCTTTAACTGTTTCCTTCACTCTTGACTGTTTCTGCTTTTGTGTATGCAATCAAGTCTCATTACTAAGCATACTGTAATCTGCTCCCTCCCCTTTCTAAATTAACGTGTTCCCTTATGTATGCACTCTGTCAGTCACTTGATTATGTGACTTGCTGACTTATGAATCCCAAACCCCATATCCTCCTATGTGCTTGTGTTCTCTGGCTGGTTTGTGGGCATGGCAGCATCATCTATTGCTGTACATGTCCCAAACCTGACCCTTTTTGTGCAATTACTGATTCTGTGTAATTTAAGTTTTACTACTACTGTTTTCAAATCACCCTTACCCCCTTACTATTCTCAACCCAGTTTTAAATAAAATCTCTATTTCTGCACTTCCACTATACTCTTAGAACTTAGGTTCTGCCTCTCTTGTGTGAGCCTTGCCTTGGGACCCATGAGCTCCCTCTGAATTTGGACACATAAGGGCTGGCCCTTCCACACTGCACTCATCTCTATCTGGTTATGCAAACCTAGGTAGGCACTGCTCGGGGTCCCTTGAGACCCTTAGGGAACTTTGACACACCCAGGTCTGAGAAAGTCTTTGAAACAAGTGGCATTTGAGGTGGTTTGTTCCATAACTCAGAGAGGAAGTCAGAATCAGGCTTACTATGGTTGTAACTTCTTATTTTACACTTCTTCTGTAATTCAGTATTTTGGTATGTAATAAGTTATAACGAATATTGGGGTTGGTTAGTGAAAAGGGATGGTGTAATTGTGCATGTTTTATGGGTAGATATCCTGCCTATAGGATCTGAATAGTAAAGTTCTACATGTTTACTTCCACACTTAGAAATCATGCCTATAGGGTCTAATGGCCATAATCAGACATCATGCCCACAAGTTAAAATCAGTTTCTAAACTAGATGTCGTGTCTACTGGATTAAAATCAGTATTTTTTTATAGAAGTCATGCCTTTAGGAATTTCACTATGATCAAATAAATCCTGCCTACTCAATTAGATACCATGCCTATAGGATCTGAAACCAGTTTAGTTAAAATCAGTTTGACTCGTACTATGTTGAATTAGTTTAAACAACTCACTCCTTTCATTAATGCGGTTTAGAAAGCATGCCTATAGGATCCAAATTACTCGTTTGAACTCTCACTGCTTTGCCATTTTTGAATCAGTAATAGGTATCATGCTTATAGGGTATCATCAATACACACTTAGGCAAGCCTTAGGTAATAACGATAAAATTGAATTCTCCTTTGTTTAATTAGCAACTGCTGCAACCAGCAGGCAGGCCTGATTCGGACTTCTTATCTGAGTTATGTAATAAATGGGTCTGTTTCGACATCTGAAATTCCCCTGTCTTAGTACTTCTGGCCTTAAATATGTTTTAAGTCATGCTATTTATGTGCTCTACTTGAGGAGGTATATATGAGCCTTTAGTTGTTTACATGTTCCCCCTAATATGCAGTCCTATGTGTTTTGAATGTCGCCTTAGTCTTTTTACCTTTAAACCCCAAAAGTCAGCCTAAAATCCTCCCGCTTATAGGAATAGTAGTCCTAAATTCCTCCGGGACAGATAGGAATGGGACGAGTAATAGCATGCAATAGAGGTCGAGACCAATCCGCGCTTTAACACCTTAACGGGGTGGGAAGGGTAGATATGGATATGATGACCGGTGCGCTACTACCACGTGTAGCCCCTCTTTTGAGGAGTGATTACCGGGTATTACATTGATGTGATCCATATTACAAATAAACCTAGGACACCCTTTTATATTCGTTAGCATGTTTAGTTATAACTCTTTCAAAACTTTGTTTTATTTTATCACTTACAAACATTCGTGTATTTAAAATCCCCTCTTATTTGAGCCTTGTTTGTTTACTTGTTAATTGCACAAATTCACAAAGAAACTATCTGGCAGGGAACCACACAAGTGGATCCTGAGGGGTGCCTGACACCTTCCCCTTAGGATAATTTCAAGCCCTTACCCTATCTCTGGTTATCAAACAAACTTAGAATTGAACCTTATAGGTGTCCTAATGCACCTTAAACCATTAGGTGGCGACTCTTCAATTGCAAACCCCTTCCCCAAAAGGAAAGAGTTGTCCGAACCAAATGTCACCAACCCGATTTTCTGATGCAAAGAGGGAAAAAGGGGGCGCGACAAGTAAAAGTAGAGCATGACGGGCCAACTCAATAAACCTGGTCTCGTACTGAGTAACAGTCATGGAACCCTGTTGGAGACGCTCAAACTCCCTCCGATAGATCTCTCTCTGAGTAACGGGAAGAAACTTCTCCAAGAATAGCTGATTAAACTGCTCCTAAGTCAATGCTGGTGATCCGGCTGGTCTAGCCAAACAATAATCTCTCCACCAAGTCTTGGCGGATCCAGATAGGCAAAAAGTAGCAAAATCGACCCCATTGGTCTCCACTACCCCCATGTTCCTGAGAACCTCGAGACAGCTGTCTAGATAATCCTGGGGATCCTCAGAAGATGCACTGTTGAAAGTGGGAGTGAAGAGCTTGGTGAACCTATCCAATCTCCACAAGGCATCGGCAGTCATAGCTGCTCCGTCACCAGCCTGGGCTACCACACCCGGCTGAACTGGTCCAACTGGCTGAGCTGTTGGAGTCTGAAACTAGGGAGCCACCTGCTCCGGAGTGCGAGTACCAGGAGTTTCGGCCCCTCCTCCAGCCTGAGAGACGGCTGGTGCTACAGGAAGCAAGCCTGCCTGCGTGACACTCTCCATGAGGCCCACTAGACGGACCAGAGCATTCTGAAGTACTGGGGTAGCAACGAACCCTTATCTGACCTGAGCTGGGCCCACCGGAGCTGTCTGGGCCGGAACCTCCTCGTCAAACTCAACCTGAGGCTCCACCACCGGTGCTGCTGCTCCGGGCTGAGCTCTGCCCCTACCTCGGCCTCTAGCACGGCCTCAGCCTCGCCCTCTGCCCCTCCTGGGAGCTGCTGCTGGGGGCTCGGGCTACTGATCAGCGGAAGAGGAAGCGCGTGTTCTCGGAATCTGCGAAAGAACAGTGTAGAAATTCAATTAGCATTGAGAAACCAAACAGCACGACAGGAAAGAATAGATGTGAAGTTTTTCCTAACTCTGTAGCCTTTGGGGGATAAATACAGACGTCTCCGCACCGATCCCTCAGACTCTACTAAGCTTGTCTGTGAATTGTGAGACCTATGTAACCTAGAGCTCTGATACCAACTTGTCACGACCCGGATTTCCCACCCTCGGGAGTCGTGATGGCGCCTACTAGTGAAAGCTAGGCAAGCCAATCAACTGAATTATTTTCCTCGTTTCCATTCTTAAATTCGTTAACAATTATAGGCGAACAGTAAATAATTCAACAAAATTTAACAAGCGGAAGATTCAATTTCAAGTTTAATAATACTGCTAATACCATTCCATAACAAATCTACCCAAGATTGGTGTCACAACTTCACAAACTGTCTAAGAGTACTACAAATCAAGGTCTGAAAGAAATAACAAAATACTGTCTATGGGATTACATAAAAGAAACAGGAATAATAGATAGAGGGAGAAGCCAAGGCCTCCGGACGCCTGCAGGACTAACTCGGGTCGCCTGATAAACAAGGAGCAGAAATCTCACTGCGGTCCGAAATCTACAACACTGGGGACTGCACAAAAGAGTGCAGAGTGTAGTATCAGCACAACCGACCCCATATGCTGGTAAGTGCCTAGCCTAACCTCGGCGAAGTAGTGACGAGGCTAGGACCAGACTACCAAATAAACCTGTGCAGATAAATAATGTACAGCGGAAAAATAACAGCAGAAGTATACAGTCATGGATGGGAGGGGGAAACATGCTGCGGGGAAATATCAGGTGGCAACAGGAAGACAGTAGGTAATTATAGGGAACACCACAATTCAACTATCAACAAGAATCAGAAGTCAAACAAGTGCACGACATCACCCTTTGTGCTTTTACTCTCATCCTCACCATAAAAATCAATATAAACTGCACGGCATCACCCTTCATTCTTTTACTCTCATCCTCACCATAAAATCAATATAATCGGCACGGAATGGTACATCGTGCGGCACGGCATCACCCTTCGTGATTTACACTCTTCCTCACAAAATCATACACGGCATCACCCTTCGTGCTTTAACACTCTCTCACCCAAACAATGCACGACATCACCCTTCGTGCTTTACACTCTTCCTCACCCAAACAACAATCACAAATAATAAGGGCAAGGAAGTAAATGAAATCAAAATAAAATCCCGGCAAGGGGACAATATCAACAACAACATCTCGGCAAGGGAAATAACATTTAGAGTAACAACATCCCGGCAAGGGAGACAAATTTTCATAATTCTCTTCTCTTTTTCACATTTACTTCCCATCTTAATTCACAACTTGAGCCAATGCTCTATAATGTTAAATTGCCAACAATAGTTCCACAAATCATTTCACAACTCGAGCCAATGATCCTCAATATTCAACTATCAAAGTTACTTCCAAAATCCTCGTTCAATAATAAGAATAACACATAAGGCATGAGCAATACAAAACGGAGCCATAATAATTATAATAAGACACGGGCATGCTTGACACCAACGTATAGATACTCGTCACTATGCCTATACGTCGTCCTCAACAAGTAACACATAGCAATTAGGACACAACTCCTAATCCCTCAAGCTAAGGTTAGACCAAACACTTACCTCGATGCCTCGAATACAACTCAAGCCTCAACTATCGCTTTACCTCTTGATTCCACCACCAATTCGCTCGTATCTAGCCACAAATTACTTAATTATATCAATAAATGCTAAATGAATCAATTATAATGCATGGAAATAAGTTTTCTAAAGTTTTTTCCAAAAAGTCAAAAATCGACCCCGGGCCCACGTGGGCAAAACCCGAGGGTAATACTTCTTGAACCTCTCAAGTCTCAGCTTCTCTTTCTCATATGACAATGCCTTGACCTCGGGCTGAACTGGAACAACAGGCTTTCCTGGCATAACCTCCGGGACCTAATAAACATGGACCCGTTGCTCTGGAGTGCGGGCCGCGGAAGTCTGAGCTCCTCCCCCAGACTAAGATGTAACTGCTACAAGGGGAATCATTCGAGCCTGAGCTAGAGTGCCGAACATACTCAAAAACTATGCTAAGGTCTCCTGAAGTGCGGGGGTGACAACTGGCGCCTCTGGTGCCTGTCCTCCAATCGGAGCTACTGGTGGCTCCTCAGTCGCTATTCAGGTAGATGCTCTGGCTGCACCACATGCTCCCCCTCGTCCTCTAACTCGGCCATGACCTCTCACAGCTCTAGCAGGGGGTGTGTGTATTTGATCATCGGATCTAGCAATGCGTGTCCTCACTATCCGTGAGAATTGAAAGAGAAAAACTCAGATTTTGAAATCAACAACTTCGTACGATAAGGAATCAAAGAAGTGAACATTTCCTAACAGTTCTGTAGTCTCTTGAAGATAAGTGCAGACGTCTCCATACCGGTCCGTAAGACACTACTAAACTTTCTTATGACACATAGCACCTATGAACCTAGAGTTATGATACCTACTTCTCATGACCCCAAAACCCTACCTAATATAGTCGTGATGGCACCTAGTCTCTAAGACTAGGTAAGCCTAACATTCATGAATAACTTAACCGAATTTAACAACTGAGATAATAAGATAAATCGATAGAACTCATAATAACTCCCAAACAGAACATCTGCAACAGAATTCTCAAAATCGGTGGAACTAAGTCATAAGTTCTACAGAAATATACTGAAAATCCCTAGTACAACACTGTCTGGATAAAGAGTGAATAGTAGCAAAAGTAAGGGCAGAAGGTGACTCCAAGACCTGCGAGCGCCGAGCAGGTATACCATGAAGTCTCCGAACTGTACGGTCCATTAACTGATGCCCAGCCTGAGTCGAAGTACCTGAATCTGCACACAAATGTACAGAACCGTAGTATGAGTACACCACAACGGTACCCAGTAAGTATCAAGCCTAACCTTGGTAGAGTAGTGACGAGGCCAGGTCAGGACACCTACTAGGATAAGAAAAACTGAACAAGTATAGTATAGTTTAATAATAAAAATGAGAAAATAGTGACAATAAAACAATACAATAAGGTAAGTGTTGATACCCAATTTTTCCCTCATATATTTATAAATATGCATATATATTTTTAAAATAGTGCACATGCATTTACAAACATGCACAAGCATTTCTATAATTTTAAAGGCTTTAAACCAATCTAATCCTGGCCGTTGATCTCAAAAGATCAACGACCCTAAATCCCCCAACCCTTTTTAATATACCTAAATCCCCCTAACTCTATTTCATTCGCCCCAGCCCGCCGTCTTCTGATACTCTCCTCACCTCTCTCACCCTCTCAAACCCTAGCCCGCTGTCACACTTTCCCTCTTGATTCATGGGATCATCCTTTCATGCCCTGCCTTATTTGGCTTTGTTTCTCTACTGGCTACCCGATCTTGATGCTACTTGACCTATTTGCCTCAAAAGGCAAGAGTATGTCAAGAGACTCGAACCAGATTTGGTTCAAAGTCTCTCATATTTTAATTATTCCGTCTATGTTCATCCTAATACCTGTGAGAACGAATATTTTCGTATCTTAGGGTTTCAAATCTCCGGTTCAAACCAGATGTGGTTCAACTTATGCTTATTTTTATGAATCTGGCTATTTTTGGTTGAACCAGTTTAGATCTTCCCAAATCTGAAATGATTTTATGTTCGTTTTGGTATTTTTTTCCTTTAAAATTTCAATACTCCTTTCTCTATATCTCTCTAATCTTTTTCTATTATTATTTTATGACCGATTTTATTTACCCTAAAACTAGGGTTTTGATTTCAACAGATTATTTGCAAAAAATTTTTTTTAACCTTTAAACTTTTTCGTCTCTGGGTATCTGTTTGGGTTTCCTTATTTATTTTACTGATTTTACTTTCTATATATCTTTGTATTTCTGCCTATTTTCTTAGGGTTTCGATTATTTGTTCATTCTTACTATTTCTGCCTGTTTGCCTTTAACTCTGGCGACTAATTGATAATTGATTTTATTTACCTACATTAGGGTTTGAAATCAGTTTTACTTTTCTGTACAGTACTGGTGTTTACTTATGCGGTTACCTGTTCTTACCTCATTTGGACCAATGTCTGATTAATAATTCGTGCTACTGCCCTTAACTTAACCTTACTGGCCTGATTTTATGTTCTGATTATTAAACTCGGCTTCTAATTGATTTTGGAATTAGTTCTTACCTCATTTAACCTAGTACTTGACTATTGATTGATTCCATATAAGGTTTTCCTTAAATTAAGTGATACTAGCCTAACTTTACTCGATTCTGTCTTGTTAATTGATTCATGCCGACCTTAATTGATTGTTAAGTTATTTTCATACCTTATTTGGGTAGGACTGGTTCATTACTTTATTTGTTTACTTCATTGGGTGCTATTTAAACCCCCTTCCTCACTCCCTTTAGAACAACTCTACAACTCTACAACTCTCGAACTCTCTGTTCTTACAAAAACTTAAGCTCTCTCTATTCATTCTGATTTCTACAATAAGTGGCTATTATTTGGCCGGCTGAAAGCCAAGTCCAAACTCCCTAGAATTTAACTGCTATTGCATTCTTACTTGCTTTCTTCTCAACTGGTATGCCTTAACTCTTACTATTCTGTTCTCTATACTTTATTTGATTAGTCTGTTTCAATCCTCAGCATGATTCTGCTTTCTATGTGACTACATGATCCCATTAGTAATAATGTTAAACTAAGTTACTTCAAATAATGTGACCCCTTTTCCTAAGTTAGTTTTAATGTTCAGTCTGTTTTTTCTTCTAAACCTTGCCAGATACTGTAAGCTTGTAATCAAATATGTTTGTGGTTTAATTTAAAGGTTCAGTCTGTTTCTGTCTCTGTGTTTAAGCCATGATAGCTTTAATAGTTAGCCTAATCAAATGCCAATTTGTTTGAACTATGTGCTGAACATGAACTTTGTTTGTTTCTTGGTGCAGTTCTGTCTGTAACTTTGTATTCTGAATTTGCTTGCTTCTGAAAAATAAACTATTTTAAAAACTTGCCTCCTTACCCTTTATGCACTGGTTTTCAAACTCCTACTCTTAGTCATTTAGGTTCTCAACACCCCCAGTGTGAGCACTGCCTAGGGTCTTTGAGACTCCTCTGAACACTGACACATTGGGGCTGGTCTTCCAATCTTTTTATGAGTTATTTTTTTTCTGAATGCGTGTCTGGTGTGAGCATTGCCCGGGGTCCTCGAGGCCTTTGGGAACTTTGAAATATTGGAAACTTAATTTTATATGCCATGGATGGATCACTATTATGCTCCAGAGTTGTTGTGTTTGAAGGCCTGGTCCCCAGGTTTAGATTGGGCCTATGAAGGATCCCTATAGTGTAATCGTTACTATTTTGTCATTCATTCATTCTGGGCTGTAATAATCTCTGTAATAACAGATTTGGGGTTTATTAGTAAAAGCTGGGAGGGTTTTTCTTCTACCTTTGTTATAACTGGGTAGAAATCCTGCCTATAGGTTTAATTATGTTGATTGAATTACGTGAATGCTGGACCGTGTTTAGAGATCCTGCCTATAGGATTTTCCTGATTCTGTGCTTGCATGCTAGAAATCCTGCTCAATAGGACTTTTCGCTTGATTTTGCATTAGAAATCCTGTTCATAGGATCTACACATATTTTCAACCTAATGTGCATTAGTGACCATGCCCATAGGTCTGTAATTAGTAAGCTCGTAGAAATCATGCCTATAGAATTTTGTTAATCGATTATGAATTCAACCGCTATTGTAAATCACTTAGGCAATATATCTGTAGGACTTACTAATGATTCTGGGTTTAAAACTGTGACACACTACTGCCTGAAATGCCCGAATCCATGCTAAATAATATCAGTAGGCAAACAAATACGCCCAATGCTGGCCTTAATAAAATTGTCTTTACATTCAATTTTTCTTACGTAGATATCATGCCTATAGGATTCTAAAATTAACAAAGTTTGCTGATTCAATTGCGTGCCTTTTGTTGTTTATGTGCGGAGGTTAATGTGAGCCCATACTTGTTCTTTATTTGAAAGTCCTACTTGTTTTTGTTTGTCGCCTAGATTTCACATTTTTAAGTGACGTAGATTGGTCTAGAACTATCCCAAATAGAGGTCTTAATACCTCCAGAGCCATAGGTAAGGGACGGGTAGTGCACGCATAAGGAATGAGCTAGAAACTGCTAGAACGCTTAAGTAACAACATAAAGATAGTAATTGGTTAGTAAGGAGATGATAGTCCGTGCGCTAATGCTATAAGTAAAACCCCGACTTGAGGGAGTTACAAAGCATTGCATGGAATGATCCTATAGGCTAAAAAACTTAGCACTACCCCTGTACCCCCGTCTAATATAAGTTAAATATTGTATTTGTCCAAATTATCCTTTCTCCTTTTTTTAGACTAATTCGCTCATTTTGGCCGGGACCCACCGTTGTGGACCTTGAGGGGTGCCTAACACCTTCCCCTTAAGGTAATTTCGAGCCCTTACCCGATCTCTGGTAATGTAGACTGGTTATATGAGTTAATTTCTCTAGGTGCCCTAACGCACCTTAATCTGTTAGATGGCGACTCTTTCAAATCCAATTCCCTACCCCCTCGGAAAGGAGTTGTCCTAGAAATGTCGAAACCCAATTTCGCAAGAAAACGGGGCGCGACAGCATGGCGAATTTGTTGAGGATATCATTACGTTCTTACCATAACGAACTTGTCTGTGAATTAGTCTTTAAGAATGTCTTTATTATTCCGTTAATACTTGCACACCCCTTCCCCTTCCCACTCTATGCGAATTTATTTGCCTATCCTTATTCATTTATGATCTCCCTCCCTTGCTTTATCACTTTTTACTATGGAAACTAACTTGTCTCCTTGTTTTTCTTTTCTTAAATATCTTTACAATTATTAAATACCGCATTTATCATTATTCATCATGCAAATACTTGGCAACGTGTTATTTTCTTTTGCATAACTCCATGCTCAATATCATATTCCACTCGTGCATACTAATACCATAGCGGCACTTGATGTGTGTCCGCGCTATTCCTAAATTTACCCTTTAAATTTGGAAAGGCTTATTTGCGGTAAAAGTAGTCGATCAGCAGTGCAGTCGACGGTTTCGTGCCTTTCCCTCTCAAGTTGTCCACTTGAGGGTACCAGTCTAGACTTCTATAGAAACCTTACTATGATAATAACTGTACATGCATCATGATCAAACCTAGCCTTGGTTAATATGTTGTCCGCATAATAACTCTCTAAGAAAGCCTTGTCCAAAGTCCACCGGGATTTCCATAATCCCAACGGACGCAACCATGATATGTGCATTTTTTGGAGAGATGAATGCCGACATGCTAATCATTAATGTGTAAGTAGTCGAATCTGGAGGGGGCAAGGGTCTAACTCTGTTCATTTTGTAGAGAATGAGGCACAAAGTCCCCAGGTTCAGCATGGTCCGAAGTACACCACCATTTTTGTTAGATTGGTTGGAAAACCTTTCGCCAAGTGACAAAAATCACGTGAAAAGGGTTCTTGGAAATCTACCTTCCTTATTGGACATCCAACCAAACAACATGCTGATCGAGGCTGCTACTATGTTCTGGGACGTAGAAAGAGCTGTATTCTGTTTTGGTGATATAGAAATGACTCCTCTCTTGGAGGAAATCGGAGGATTTGCTGGATTACCATAGGATAGTCCTGGTTTACTAGTACCAGAAAACCGCAATACTAGGGGGTTTCTGAAGATGATGGGTCTAAGAAAGAATTAGGACTTGGAGTGCCTGAAGAAGTCCTACATACCCTATAACTTCCTCTATGAACGATATGGACACAGCAAATCTTACCGTCTCTTTCATGATGAATTCTCCATCACTTCCCTGGGTTGGACTCACCATAGGGTTTTTGTATTCATCGTCTGCTTTCTGGGTATGATAGTGTTCCCAAGCCAAGGGGACAGGATTCACACCAGGTTGGCCATGGTAACCAAAGCTTCAATGGAGGGAATTGAGGGACAAACCTATGCTATTGTTCCGATGATTGTAGCAGACATATATCGGGCTCTGGATCGTTGCAAGAAATGGTTCAAACACTTTGAGGGTTGTAACTTGCTACTACATATTTGGTTGTTAGAACATCTTCAGAGGGATCAATACCGCCAAGAGTTTCCACGAAGACCATGGAACGATCACATAGCTTTCCACCATCCTAAAAGAATGACCTTTATCCCAGACAGATTTGCACAACCAGAAAATGCTACAGAATGGGCACAGTTTTTCAGCAATTTGACCGAGGACCAGGTTCACTGGATGTTCGAGTGGTTTCCTACCGATGAATTAATCATCAGATCCAGGGATGTTCCGCATTTGGTGTTGATTGGGTTAAGGGGAATACATCCCTATGTTCCTATCAGGGTCATGAGACAAGCTGGTGGAAAATAAGTCATACCACGAGTCTCCAAAATGAGTCATCACAGAGCCGATTTTCAGGGTGACGCCATTCCATACAAATGTGAGGCCCAGCACATATGGCATTTGAAGATTATGGTAGAAAAGGATACCATTGAGCCAGATCGATATCACGCCGGTCATGTGTACTTCTACCCATCATGATTAGAAGATAACATAGCAGGAATATTCGAGCCAAGGGTTGGTCAAGGAAACAGGGTCATAGATGAAGTTGTTGAAGCACAAGTGAAGTATAAGAGGCTGCGCAAGAGGGTCCTTGAATCCGAAGCCAGGCATCTGGAGCAATACAAGTTCGACAGGGAATCAATTAACGAGTGGAAAGAAATGGCTACAAGGTCGGCAGAAAGGTTGGAGTACTTGGAGCAGGGTCTAATGGAACTGGAAGGGAAGATGAGGAAAAGGGTCGCAGACTGTCAGAATGCAGAAGGCAATGAGGGAGGACACCTAGTAAGGGCATACCTGCTGCTATACATGCACGACCTGGGGAATCTGATTGATGGAGCCAAGAAGGCCCAATATGGGGGAGGTCCCTCCGGGACCAAGTAGATTAGGTTTATTTATTTTGAGTCATTTTTGAATTCGAGTGTAATAAGGCAGATGCCATTAGTAACTCATTTATTTATCGTCATTTTTAGGTTCGTCTTATTTATTACATTAATGAAATGAGGCATTTATCAGCATTAAATCTCTCCAAATCTACATGTCGCTAGGCCCACCTCGGGCACAATGAGGTTCCCCAAATTAGGACGCAAATTTACGTGTTTAAATCTTGCAAATGCTTTTTAGAATCCTTACTGACTTGTTTACCTTTTGCCTTTTTCCGTTATTTTCATTATTCCCACCCCCTAAGGTTGGTTCGCACATACTGGCATCGTCAGCATATCACACCAGATCTAGAGGTCCTCCTCCTCCAAGTAATCCGAAAAGCAAGGGAAATGCTAAGATGGACGATATGATTGGCATCCGCAAAGAAAATGCTGAGAATTTTGAAACTTCAGATGGTCGGAGCACTCCGGCCCATAATGATTTAGTCTTACGGTTGGAACAGAAAATACTAGAATTGCAAGGGGAACTTGAGCAGGTCCGCAACTTGGCAAACCTCTCCCTCACCCTAAACGTCCCAGAAATTAACCAGCAAAATGCCCAAAACCCAGCACCTCCTCAAAACATACCAAACCAACGTCCACAAAATCCTCCCGCACCCCATCCATATGCAACTCCTCCCTAAAATCCTAATCCTCCATCAATACCCACTCTTCCTCAACACCAACATCCTCCTACTCAATACCTACTAACCACTTACCATACTCCTCAGAATACCCCACAACCTATCCCTGATCCGCAAAATTCAACTAATGATCACCACTACGCTCCAACCCCTGGCACCCACCAAATTAATCCATATACGTGGAAACCCTACCTCACTCTACTCAGCCAATCTCATACACTCCAGAATACGCTGAGAGGGACCTGCTCATTAAGAACATGGCAGAGGAGCTCAAGAAGCTCACAAGCCGAGTCTAGGGTATTGAAGGAGGCAAAGGAATTGAAGGTCTGAATTACGAGGATCTGTGCTTTTAGCCAGACGTGGAACTACCGGAGGGTTACAAACCTCCTAAGTTCGAGATGTTTGACGCAACGGGTGACCTGAAGGTGCATTTGAGAACATACTGTGATAAACTCGTGGGAGTTCGGAAAGATGAAAGGATTCGCATGAAGTTGTTCATGAGGAGTCTCACTGGAGACGCCCTGTCTTGGTACATAAGTCAAAATCCTAAGAAATGGGTCAATTGGGTGAGCATGGCGTTAGACTTCATGGATCGATTCAGGTTTAACACAGAGAATGCACCAGATGTCTTCTATATACAGAATCTCAAGAAGAAACCAACGGAGACTTTTCGCGAGTATGCTACTCGATGGAGGTCAGAAGCTGCAAAGGTTAGGCCGGCGCTAGAGGAAGAGCAGATGAACAAATTCTTCGTCAAGGCCCAGGATCCATAATACTATGAAAGGTTAATGGTCATCGAAAATTGCAAGTTCTCCGACATCATCAAACTCGGGGAAAGGATTGGAGAAGGGATCAAGAGTGGGATGGTGACTAATTTCGAGGCATTGCAGGCTACGAATAAAGCATTACAGTCAGGGGGTATATCAAAGAAGAAAGAAGTAGGGGCAGTAATGGTGGCCCAAGGCCCAAAATCTCCACTCACATACCAAACACCTCCACCCACATACCAACCTTCACCTCCCAGATATTCTCAATCCCCCACCGCTTATCATACTTACAACACCCAGCCAGCCTATTACCATTCACCTCCAACCCGTTAAAAACTCAGACCCAATTTTGATCGCAGGCCGCCCAGACAGTACACCCCTATTGATGAACCCATTGACCAGCTATATGAAAAGCTGAAAACTGCCGGATATGTCACCCCCATTCCTGCTGTTGCTATGGAAAACTCCTCCCAGTGGGTCAACCCAAACAAAACATGTGCGTACCATTTCGGCATGAAGGGGCATACTATTGATGAATGCCGCACTCTGAAAGAGAAGATTCAAACCCTGATTGATACCAAAGTCATACAAGAAAAGGAAGCCGCGCCAAATGTCCGTAACAATCCCCTCCCAGATCATAGGGATGAAGGAGTAAATGTGATAGAAACTGATGAAGAATGAGATCCTGAGGGGTCGATTGGGCTTATTTGGGAAGGTGATGACCCTAAACCTGCAGTCACACTCATCCTATTGTGGTACAGATACAGCCACCCGTCGAAGTTGAAGTAGCCGCATCAGTCCCATTTGAAATTGAAGTAACTGCACCTGCAACCACACCTACTCCATTCGAAGTAGAAGTAGCCACACCCTTCACTGTGACGGTGGTACCCACGCTTCTGGTGCTGCACAAGGGATGACTAGAACTGGAATGATCTATACACCCGAAAATTTGGGAGGAACAAGCAAGGAAGCTGCTACCAAACAACCCGTCATTGAAATCGGTCCAGATGATCTCTAGAGGAAAGTACAGGCAAGAGAATACTCTGTCATTGATCATCTGAACAAGACTCCCGCCCATATATCCATCCTGTCGCTGCTGCAAAATTCTGAGGCGCATAGGAATGCTCTGTAAAGGTGTTGAATGAAGCTTATGTACCTAACAACATCACCAGCGGAGAGATGGCCAACATGGTAGGGCAAGTATTGGAGAGCCACAAGATCACCTTCTACGAAGACGAACTACCACCTGAAGGATTGAGTCACAACAGGGCCCTGCACATCACAGTACAGTTTGAGGACAAATTCATCGCCAGAGTCTTAATAGATGGAGGTTCAAGCCTCAATATTTTTCCACTGACTACTTTGAAAAGGTTGGGCAAAGATTTCCATGAGATACGAGTGGGTATTATGAATGTGAAGGCATTTGACAGGTCACAAAGGGCCACAATTGGGGAAATTAACCTTTGTTTGCAGATGGGCCCGACTTGGTTCGATGATGAGTTTCAAGTATTAGATATATCCAGTACATACAATCTTCTACTGGGATGACCTTGGATACATGCCGATGGAGCTGTGGCTTCTACATTACACCAGGCCGTGAAGTTCGAATGGAACCATCAGGAGGTAATCATTCACGGAGATGGAAGTAATCCCATTTACACTAGTCAAATTGTCCGGGTTATCGAGAATAGAAGAATGCTGGGTGGAGAAACTTATCACCGCATCGAGCATGTCAATGCAATTGAGAAAGATAAGTGGTGGAGTAGCAAAATAGAAAGCATACTGGCATGGTCAGGATATGACCCTGGCAAAGGGCTTGGGAAGAAACTCCAGGGCATCACCAAACCGATACAGTTGAAACGTCATGGCACAGCTTTTGGGCTCGGGTATCAGTATACATGGCAAGAATATGATGATTGGTCCCCTCTATGGTCCTATTACCCAATCGAGCAGCCGGTGCCGCATCTGAGTCAGACCTTTCACCAGACCGACACAATATGGGGATCTGCGAAGGAGGAAGCTTTGGCTAGGCTAAGGAACTTATTTCTAGAAGACGAGGACATGGATTGCAATGTGATAGTTGAAGAGGAGGAGGAAGAAGTCCTCACCATTCAGACCGTGGAGAAGGGAGCTGTTCTCAAGAATTGGACTGCCGCACCATCCAGGGCCCAATGAGTTCCTGGGTATCTTGGCAATTAGCTTGACCTGTTTTTAATAGCCATTTTAAGCATTTAAGATATTTCCAGTATTTTGTTTTAAAGACGCATTTTGTTTCGAAATAATTGCTCGAGTCATCGAGCCGCACCTGTTTTGAATGTTTTCAAAATTTAATTAATGCATTGTTATTTAGTATTTATTCTTATCTTTTATATTTTCCCTCTACAACATTACTATTTCTTACCTTGATGAACCAATGAATGTAACATGTAATGAGACACGCAACATAAGGATAGTGACTCAGAAGAAGATGATGAAATACCTGAGGAAGTTATCAGAGAAGTTGAGAATTTTGAGAACAAACCTAAGTCCAACCTGGACGAAACAGAGGCAATCAATTTGGGAGATTCTGAAACCATCAAAGAGACTCGCATAAGCATTCACCTATCACCGTCAGAAAAGGAAGAATACAATCGTTTCCTGAAAGAATATGAGGATATTTTTGCATGGTCATATGATGACATGACTGGCCTGAGCACATACATAGTGGCTCGTAAGTCGCCCACCAACCCAATGTGTCCACTGATGAAGCAGAAACTCAGAAAGTTCAAACCAGACATGAGCCTAAAAATCAAGGAAGAATTCACTAAGCAAATCAAAGCCAAAGTCATCAGGGTAGTTGAGTACCCAACCTGGTTAGCCAACATCGTACCGGTTTCGAAGAAAGGTGGGAAAGTAAGGGTGTGTGTTGACTATCGGGATTTAAATAGAGCAAAATATACACATTCTGATCGACAATTGCACCAAGCATGAACTCCAATCCTTTGTAGATTGCTTTGCGGGTTATCATCAGATTTGGATGGACGAAGAAGACGCAGAGAAAACAGCTTTCGTTACACTGTGGGGAGTGTACTGCTACAAAATGATGCTCTAAAGAATGCTGGGGCTACCTACATGAGAGCCATGATGACCATCTTCCATGATATGATACACAAGGAAATAGAGGTATATGTCGACGGCGTCATCATCAAATCCAAGAGGGTCGCAGATCATATAGCAGACTTGAAGAAGTTCTTTGACAGGCTACGGAGGTACAATTTAAAACTGAACCCCGCAAAATGTGCATTCGGGGTTCCTGCAGGAAAATTGTTGGGATTCATCGTCAGCCTCCGAGGAATCGAGTTGGACCCGTCTAAAGTTAAATGTATCCAAGAGTTACCACCACCGAGGAGCAAGAAGGACGTGATGAGCTTCTTGGGACGCCTCAACTACATTAGCCGCTTCATAGCACAGTCCACAGTAATATGTGAACCCATCTTCAAAATGTTGAGGAAGGATGCTGAAACCAGTTGGACTGAAGATTGTCAAAGGGCTTTTGACAAAATTAATGAATACCTGTCCATGCCACCAGTCCTAGTCCTGCCAGAACCTGGGAGACCTTTGCTACTCTACTTGTCCGTACTAGATGGGGCTTTCGGCTGTGTTTTGGGACAACATGACGAGACAGGAAGAAAGGAGCAAGCCATATGTTACTTGAGTAAGAAGTTCACACCTTACGAAGCACGATACTCTCTACTAGAACGCATTTGTTGTGCTTTGACTTGGACAACTCAGAAATTGAGACATTACTTCTATGCCTACACCACATACCTCATTTCAAGAATGGATCCTCTGAAGTACATCTTTCAGAAGCCCATGCCTACCAGGAAGTTAGCTAAATGGCAGATACTGTTAAGTGAGTTCGATATCATCTATGTAACTCAAAAGGCGGTCAAAGGACAAGCGTTGGCAGATCATCTCACTGAAAATCATGTGGGAGGAGAATACGAACCACTAAAAATGTATTTTCCTGACAAAGAAGTTTCATTCGTAGGAGAGGACATTGCTGAAGCCTATGACGGTTGGAGAATGTTCTTCGACGGAGCTGCAAACTTCAAAGGAGTGGGTATTAGAGCGGTTTTGGTGTCAAAGACAGGTTAACATTATCCGGTATCCGCAAAGCTTAGGTTTCCATGCACCAACAACATGGCAGAATACGAGGCTTGCATCCTGGGGCTCAATTTGGCCATCGATATGAATATACAAGAGTTGCTGGTAATTGGTGATTTGGATCTTCTGGTACATCAGGTTCAAGGAGAATGTGCTACGAAAAACACTAAGGTACTACCATACCTGTATCGTGTGCAAGAATTGATGAAGAGGTTCACAAAGATGGAACTAAAACATGTTCCAAGAGTCCAGAATGAGTTCGCAAACGCACTGGCCACCTTGTCATCAATGATACAACATCCAGACAAGAATTTCATCGTTCCCATTCCGGTGAGGATCCATAATCAGTCGGCATACTGTGCTTATGTTGAAGAAGAAACGGACGGAAACCCTTGGTTCCGCGACATTGAAGAATATTTGGCAAAATGAGAGTACCCAGAACAGGCGAACCATACTCAGAAACGCACACTGCGGAGGCTGTCCAATCACTTCTTCCAAAGCGGAGGGACCCTATATAGAAGAACTCCAGATCTGGGATTGTTAAGGTGTGTTGACGTAAAAGAGGCTTCCAAATTGCTCAAGGAGATACATGCCGGAACTTGCGGCCCATATATGAACGGTTTTGTTCTAGCCAAGAAGATACTCAGAGTTGGATATTTTTGGATGACTATGGAAACAGATTGCATCCGGTATGTCCAGAAATGCCACCAATGCCAGATACATGCAGACATGATAAGGCTATAGCCAAATGAACTCAATGAAACAAGTGCACCTTAGCCTTTTGCCGCTTGGGGAATGGATGTCATCGGCCCAATCGAGCCCACCGCTTCTAACGAGCACCGGTTCATTTTAGTGTCCATCGATTATTTCACTAAATGGGTTGAAGCTGCATCTTACAAAGCCGTAACCAAGAAAGTCATCGCAGATTTTATGAAGGATCGAATTGGTTGTCAATTTGGGGTTCCCGGGTCCATCATCACTGATAATGCCGCCAACCTCAACAGTGATCTGATGAAAACCATGTGTGAAACTTTCAAGATCAAGCACAAAAATTCCACAGCATACAGGCCTCAAATGAACGGAGCCATGGAAGCTGCCAACAAGAACATCAAGAAGATACTAAGGAAAATGGTAGAAAATCACAAGCAATGGCACGAGAAGTTACCCTTTGCCCTATTGGGGTACCGTACCACAGTCCGCACATCAACCGGGGCAACTACCTATCTTCTAGTTTATGGTAGCGAAGCTGTCATTCCCGCCGAGGTAGAAATTCCTTCTTTAAGGATCATACAAGAAGCCGAACTCAGTGACGCTGAATGGATAAGGAGCCGCTATGAGCAGTTAGCCCTCATAGATTGAAAAAGGATGAATGCAGTGTGTCATGGCAAGCTTTATCAGAACAGAATGTCCAGAGCCTTCAACAAAAGAGTCAGACCAAGACAATTCACACCGAGGCAGCTGGTGCTGAAGCGAATCTTCCCACATTAAGATGGCCAAAGGGAAATTTTCACCCAACTGGCAAGGTCCTTACATGGTTCATAGGGTACTAACAGGAGGAGCACTCATACTTGCAGAGATGGACGGGGAAGTCTGGCCAAAACATATCAATTCAGACGCGGTCAAGAGATACTATGTTTAGACTGTTCACGTTTCTTCATCTGATGTAACTGAACTACGCTTGACCTGATTCTCGTTTAAGAGGGGATACATAGGCAGCCCTGTGGGTTCGGAAACATCTTAATAAAATCTTCATTTCCCCCAAAACCAGAAACTGGTGCAGAATTTTGAGGAGGACCCTCAAAATTCCGGAGCAAGTCTAGCAGACGTCATCATATGCAAAACAGTCAGAAATTGGTTAAGTAACTAGGGCAGAATTTTGAGAAGGATTCTCAAAATTCCGGAGTAGATCCAACAAACTTTGTTACATGCGGAACGGCCGTAGGGTCACTTGTTAAACTGGGGCAGAATTTTGAGGAGGACTCTCAAAATTCTAATGCAACGAAGCCGCAATGTCTCTAAAAGTGTCACAGCCATTAGTTCATATAATTTACTTGATATTATACACCACTATGTTTTATAAGATGATTCTATTCCATCAATAAGCGCATATTTTCGAAACTTTATTTCTATGGCCGCTAGGTGTTACCCAGGATAACTCGAACAGGGTCTCCAGAGCAAAGCAAAGAAAAGCAAGCAGACAAAGGCACGAACCAACCTCCCCGCAAAACTCACGATTTTTCTTTGAATGTAGGGACAAGGAATAACCACAAGCACGTGCGCCTTAAAATCATTACCTTCGTAACAACCGGACCGCCAAGCGCAAATATATCTCCCGCTAAGAAATATTTTGCTCCTATTTGCTATTTGTCTACTGCATAAGGCTAAGCATTGCCTTCTCTTTGCATGAGACTAAGCCCTGTCTCAAATCTCGTATGAGGCTAAGCCCTGCCTCCATATTTGCATAAGGCTAAGCATTGCCTTCTCATTGCATGAGACTAAGCCCTGTCTCAAATCTTGCATGAGGCTAAGCCCTATCTCCATATTGGCATAAGGCTAAGCATTGCCTTCTCTTTGCATGAGACTAAGCCCTGTCTCAAATCTTGCATGAGGCTAAGCCCTATCTCCATATTGGCATAAGGCTAAGCATTGCCTTCTCTTTGCATGAGACTAAGCCATGTCTCAAATCTTGCATGAGGCTAAGCCCTGCCTCCATATTTGCATAAGACTAAGCATTGCCTTCTCTTTGCATGAGACTAAGCCCTGTCTCAAATCTTGCATGAGGCTAAGCCCTGCCTCCATAGTTTCATAAGGCTAAGCATTGCCTTCTCTTTTCATGAGACTAAGCCCTGTCTCAAATCTTGCATGAAGCTAAGCCCTGCCTCCATAGTTGCATAAGGCTAAGCATTGCCTTCTCTTTGCATGAGACTAAGCCCTGTGTCAAATCTTGCATGAGGCTAAGCACTGCCTTCTCATGAGACTAAGAATTGTCTCCCTCTGCATAAGTGTTGCTCTATTCTAAACCTTGCATTATCCTCTTCTCTCGGGGCTAAGCTCTGCCCCAAAACTCTGCACAAGGCTAAGCTCTGCCTTGTTATTACCTTTGGTATCATGTCTCTGCACTTCATGGGCTGATGTATAGCCAATTTGTCCAAAGGCGTCATAATCCGAAGGCATCATCCTCATAGCCTGAAGACACCATGTCATGGCCTGAGGATCTCTCGATACTGCACATCATTATTCAAAGGCGTCATGGTTCAGAGGCACCATTTTCATGGCCCGAGAACATCATTTCATGGCCTGCGAATCCTTTATCTCATGATTCATGGCCCGGGATGTCATGGTCTAAGGATGTCATCCTCAGTGTCCAAAGACAACCTTCATGGTCCAAAGGGAATTTTCATCATGTTTAAATTCTAGCGGTAATCTATGTACTTGTATGCAGTGTGTTTTAAGTTTTGCAGGTAATCCAGGAAGTAACCGTTCTTCAAACGAGAGCAACTTCCGCTCCGGTTTTTGCTCATACCATTTATACCTCGCCGTTATTTCAAACGTAACCGATTCCCATCAATTACTCGCCTTTACTCAATGATCGTTCAGATATCAGCCCTGTGATACATCTGTTACGATTCAGATTCGCCTTCATAACTCCGCATAAACCCATCCGATAGTATCCTTCCCAAAGGAACCCTTTCTGAACCATACGATTATTCCTATAACAATTCCTTCGGTTTCATTCACCGTTGGGTCCAGAACTACACATGGCTGTCGACGCCCCCTTTTTCTCTAAATCGAGATCGGGTTTACGACATTCGGGAAGAGAACTCTATTCCCGTTTGGGAATTGGGTTTTTTGAATTTGAAGAGTCGCCACCTAATGATTAAGTGCATTAGGACACTAAGGGTTTTAAATTTGAAAACCAGAGTTTGGGTAAGGGCTAGAAATTATCTCGAGGGGAAGGTGTTAGGCACCCCTCAAGATCCACTAGTGTGGTTCCCGGCCATGCTACAATTGTGACTTTAAATGCAAACAACAAGTAGACAAGCAAGAATTACAAATAAAAAGAGGGATTTTCACATAATGGTTGCAAGGGATTAAGGAAGTTAAAGAAACTAAATTTTGATAGAGGAAGCAGTTTTAAGAGCTTGAATAAAGGAGTAAAAGAGAAATTTTTACATAGTTGTTTCAAGTTAAAAGCAGTTTAAAAGCTGAAGTTTGGCAAAAATAAAATGGACAAATAAGGGAAGGGGTCCTAGGTTTATACATAATATGGATCACCCCACACAACACCCGGTAACCGTTTATACACGTGGTGCTATCGCGTGGTCATCATATCCATATCTACCCTTTCCCACCTCGTTAAGGTATTAAGCGCGAAATGGTATCGTTACCTATGGCATGCTATTACCCGTCCCAATCCTATCAGTCCCGGAGGCATTTGGGACTTCTAATCCTAGCAAGGGAAGGAATTTTTGGGCTTTTTCAAGAGTTTAGAAAGGTAAAAATTCTAGTGTGTCAAACAAAACATATAGGACAGTTATGGGGTACACATAACAATTAAAGGCTAACATAAGCCTCCTCAGAATCACAAAACTATAGTTTAGCATGCCTTACATATACTGATTAGTTCTGAATTAAACTTAAACGTTAAGCGGACTGGTTCAACCCATATTTTTAGACAAGAAATCTGCATTAGGTCCGCCTGGCTACAATTATTGAAGACTGATGCAGTTACAGCTTTTACCCTAAGGCTTGCCTAGGTGAAACTTATAGACATGATATCTACTAGTTTCAGAAAAGAAGTAAACAGGTTACAGAAGAGTTTCCAGTTTTAACAGAATAATACAAGTTCTGCAATTGATAATGCGTTATTACTGACAGGTTACCTTAAAACGAGTGAGGTAATTCAGAATTGATTGACAGTTCTTATAGGCATGTTTTCTAGCGTTGTTAATTTTAAACACTTTTATAGACATGGAAGAAAATGCAGAAAACCTACAACATGATATCTAGGTGTTGCATTTTATTACGAACGTGACATCTGATTGCATTTGGTTATTAAGACCTATAAACATGTTTGCCTAATGAGGAATGGATATGCAACAATCAGAAAGGACCTATAGGCATATTTTCTACATGCAGAAATCCTATAGGCAGGGTATCTATATGAGAACATGCTGAGATTAGAAATTCTATAGACATGGTATCTATATGAGAACATGCTGAAAATAGAAATCCTATAGACAGGATATCTATATGAGAACATGCTGAAAAATAGAAATCCTATAGACAGGTTTTCTACATGAGAACATGCTGAAAAATAGAAATCCCATAAACAGGTTTTCTACCCCCTTTTGCATACATGGTTACCCTCCCCTTTCTTCACTAAACCCCATAAGTTATTACAAATTATTACAGACCAAATGAATCAGGTAGAAAAATAAAATTACATCAGAAATTTAAGTTGCATCCAAGGAACCTAATTCAGACTCGATATCTAACAATATGAGATGAACCAACTTCTGGGGTCGATTTTCGAAGCCTTTCTCTTATTTGGGATGTGTCAAAGTTCCAAGGAACTTCAAGAGTTTCAGACGGTGCTTACACCCCAAATGTTATTGCAGAACAAATTAAGGTGCAGTGTGGAAGTGCCAGCCCTCAAGTGTCTAAGTTCGGAGGGAACTCAAGGTTCCCAAAGCAAGGCTCACAAGAGGGGGCAGGACTTAAGGACTAGAAGTAAGTGTAAGTGCAATGAGAGGGAATAAGGGGGAAGCCAGGGCAGGTTGGTGGTCATGCCTAGCAACTGGGCTGCTGGCACACCCCTGACCAGCTTGTCAGCTCAAAAAATTAGAGAGTTAGGACCTTTTGAAGGTCAGGTTCAGCCATGGACAGCAACTCATATGCTGCCAGGCTATACCTAAACTCTATACACATAAGGGAATAGGGGAATAGGAGATTGAAAGAGGCTAGGATCCAAAGGACCCAGTCTTAATCCATGACAACAACTTTGCATGTTGCCATGTCTTAAAATACAGCCCAAACACATAAAGGGAATGGGGATAGGGATTCATTGCAACAACAGATAGCAAGACATAAGTATTTATTTTTCTTAAAGCTGAACTCTATAAAGCAGTAAAAAGGAAGCTTGTAAGTAAACACATTGTATTTGATGCTTGAATCAAAAGTAGGACATACCAGTTCAGAAGAACAAGTAGGGAGAAGCAGTAGATTTGGGGAAGCCAAATTACAACCAGGAAGCAAGAGTGTGAGTTTTAGAAGAGAGTTGGGATGATTTTTTAAAATCGTCTATGTGTTAATGAAACAGCAGGGTATTTATAATTGAAAATAGGTGTAGCAAATAAGGCAAGGATCATAGTTTAGTAATAATTAAGGAACTATGTACCAATTAAAATCAATCAGCCGATAGACTCCCTTTAATTAAGGAGTCCAAATTCAAACGGTAATGGGCTGAAGTTATTTAAGAAAGGGAAATCAAGTAAATATCTCGTGCAAGGTAGGCAAATAAGGGTTAATACATAGAAGACATTTAAGGTAAAAGTCTAGTGGTACTTGGTTTGTAAAACAAGGAAAAGGAATCAGTAAAATGACCAGTAAAGAATCCCATTGAAAGCTTTGCTCGAGTCAGAAAAGAGGTAAAGGAGAGTTTTAATTTAGGAAAAATCAATAACAATCAAATAAGCAACATTAAAGGGATTCAGAATCAATTAACAGTTGGCAAAACATTTGAAAGAGAAGTTCTCGTACAAAACACATAGGCATGTCAAGCAAGAGGGTTTCAATATCACAAACGCAGAAAAAGGTTCAAATTCAATTCATAAACTCGAAGTGAGTCTGAGAGTTCAAGGTTTCAAAGTAGAACCCTTGTCCAAACATAAAACCAAATTAGCCAAAGAAAACCCTCAAATTTTAGGGTTTTTAAACCTGAATTTGACACAGAGATAAGAGGCAAACCATTGAGATAGGCTCAGAGACTTTTTCAGAGTCTCATGAGAAGCATACAAGCACAATAGCAAAGAACATAGGAACCAGTACAGGAAACAAGTTTCAAGAAAGCTTGAAAATTAAACGAGTTCAGGTAGTGTAAACTTAAAGAAACAAACGATAAAACATATCTAAAAAGAATCCAAGCAAAGTCCGGTAAAGGCAACCAAAGGACTAAAACTCAGTAGGAAAACATAGTAAAGAAGCACATGAAATAGGCATGTGAGAGCATACCAGAAAAACTTCATAATACAGCAAATATAAGAACACACGAAAAGGCATGCGAATCAGAAAAGAGCAAATAAGGACATAGCAGGGGTTGATTCTCACCAAGAAAAGGAGAAGAAGAAGAGTCAGAAATATTTTAAGAACTTTCCAGAAACCCTAATCGAAAGGAAGTGCTTTTTGAAAAAAAATCGGAGAAAACGTTTAAGCAACTTAAGCAACAGTGCAAACATGTAATAGATCTAAAATAATTGGAGAGAACCTCGATATTTAGGGTTCCAAATGAACCCTAGAAATGAGAAAGGCTTCGAAAATACTCGATCTAAGCCGGATAATGTCATAAACATGCTCAAAAGACCAAGAGCCACCGGAGCAAGGCCGGAGATGGCCGGATCTTCGAATCAGTGAAGGTCTGAGCGAAGACCCTCGAGGTCTGGCCTCGAACCTTCGAGCAACAGGCATGCAGAAGCCATAGGAGGTGGGTATAGGCTGTCCGTGGCCTGAGAAGCCATGGACGCCGGTGAAATCATGGTGGAACAAGGTAGGGGAACGCTAAGGTTCCGGGGAGGGCTAGAGAGAGTTTGAGAGATGAGAGTTAAAAGGCGGGGTATCTAATAGAATAGATTAGGGTTAGGGGGTATGGAAATTAAAAAGGAAAGAACGGATCATGGCCGTTGATCAAAATGATCAACGGCCAAGATTAAAAGAGGAACCGGGCGGGTCTGAAAATGGGTTGTGGGTTTGGGTTGGAATTTGAAATTGGGTCGTTTGATTAGGGGTGGAATTGGGGGTTAAATTGAGGCTACAATTGCAATTGGAAATGGCTATGTATTAAATAACCAATTTCTCCCCTCTAATTTATATAAAAATAGTTAAAATGATTTTAAAAACGAATTAAAAGCACTGAACTAATTAATAATATATAAAAATTAATCTAAAAATACTGGGAATAATTTTATAATTGTAAAATACCATTAATCATAATATAGGCTATGGTTGCAATTTTATGCAATTTTAGTTAAAATATCAAATAAATTTGTAAAAATATGCAAAAATCACCTTTATTATATTTTGGTGTAAATATGAGGATGGAAATAAATTATTCACAAAAACGGTAGTTTTAAGAATAATTACGTGATTTTGTACTGCTAAAATAGACAATAAATCGAGTTCACGAATCTTAGAAAATTAGGGAAAAATACCAAAATTGTTGGCATGCTTATGTATGCATACACATACTATTTTGAGAATATTTTGAGTATATAAAATACATAGGGAAAAATTGGGTATCAACAGCTGCCCCTCTTTACCCGGGAATGATGAAAGAGTTGTCGGGTAAAGATATGATGACCAATTTTGACCGAGAGAGACGGCTTGCAAAAGGTTTTGACCGAGCTCTGGTTTCTGAGCTGCCTACATATCCCTGGTTTGACAGGAATCAGGTCATATGTAGTTCAGGATACATCGACGGAGTATGCCGATAGAGGTTTTCGAAGAAACGGGCGCAATATTTAGGTTGGGAAGGGTGGTCAGGGACTGATGGGTTGCGAGAACCGGGGCGAGATCGCTCCTGCTGTAATGGCCGTTGCCAGCTGATGTACCTGCAATTGAGTAATACAAGCATATCGTGCGGAATTTTAAACGTGATGCAAGTTCCCATTGGACCATGAATGTTGTCTTTGGACGGTTAAGATGACGTCCTGGGCCATAAAGCGCATAATAAAGGATTCGCAGGCTATGAAATGACGTTCTCGGGCTATGATAATGGTGCCTCCGAACCATGATGCCTTTGAATAATGATGTGCAGAATATAAAGCGGGGTCCTCGGGCCATGGCATGGCGTTCTCGGGCTATGAAGATGGTGCCTCCGAACAATGACGCCCTTGGACGGCTTGGCGGTATTTCAGCCCATGAAAGGCTAGATTTGGCGGTATTTCAGCCCATGAAATGCAAGATTTAGCGGTATTTCAGCCGATGTGAAGGATAAGTCCAAATGGCAATATTTCAGCCGACAGAAATTTAAATAAAGCTGGTGATGTTTCAGCCGATGTAGAAAATGTAAATGGCGATATTTCAGCCGACAGAAATTTAAATAAAGCTGGCGATGTTTCAGCCGATGTAGAAAATGTAAATGGCGATATTTCAGTCGACAGAAATTTAAATAAAGTTGGCGTTATTTCAGCCGATGAAAAGATTTAAGTAAAATTGGCGATATTTCAGCCGATGTAGGGATCTAAATAGAGTTGGCGATATTTCAGCCGATATAGAGATTTAAATAAAGTTGGCGATCTTTCAGCCATGCAGATGGAGGTAGAGCTTAACCTCGAAAGGCAGAATGGTAGCCTTATGCAATGTAGAGAAATGCAGGATGGAGGTAGAGCTTAACCTCGGAAGGCAGAATGGTAGCCTTATGCAATGCAGAGAAATGCAGGATGGAGACAGTGCTTAGTCTCGGAAGGCAGAAAAGTAGCCTTATGCAATGCGAAAAATGCAGATGGAGACAGTGCTTAGTCTCGGAAGGCCGAAAAGTAGCCTTATGCAATGCAAAAAATGCAGATGGAGACAGTGCTTAGTCTCAGAAGGCAGAAAGGTAGCCTTATGCAATGCGAAAAATGCAGATGGAGGCAGTGCTTAGTCTCGGAAGGCAGAAAAGGTAGCCTTATGCAATGCGAAGAATGCAGATGGAGACAGTGCTTAGTCTCAGAAGGCAAAAAGGTAGCCTTATGCAATGCGAAAAATACAGATGGAGACAGTGCTTAGTCTCGGAAGGCAGAAAAGGTAGCCTTATGCAATGCAATAAATAAAGGTGAGGAGTAACGAAATCTCTTAGCTGATGGATGATGGTCGGTAGTTGATCGTCATTGTGGCTGCTGAGAATGTCGTGCGCGGATAGCACTTGTAAGTGGGCGATGATTTTGAGAGTCGTATTCCTGAAAAATATGAGTTTGTAATCATATCTGATGACTTTTATGTCTGGGGTGCCTACATCCAAAGAAAAATCGTGAGTTTTGTAAAGGGGAAGGTTAGTTCGTCTTCCCGTGGACCTCTCTTGTCCTACTCGGCTCTTGCTTTCATTGGGGTAGCGTCGCTAAACAAAGCAAATTTGATAGTAGCCATGCATGACTTAGCAAAATAATAAAAATATGATGTAAATACATAATAGGTAAAATGGTTTTAGATGAACCGATGACTGCGACACGGTTCAAGATATTACAACTTCTTTTGCTCTGGAATTTTGAGGGTCCTCCTCAAAATTCTGCCTAGTTTACTGGGCTGGTGCTTCTGACGGCTGCGCGTGATGATTGGCGAAGATCAACTTCAGAATTTTGAGGGTCCTCCTCAAAATTCTGCTCCAGTTTCCAGTATCGGGNGCAAAAAAATGCAGATGGAGACAGTGCTTAGTCTCGGAAGGCAGAAAGGTAGCCTTATGCAATGCGAAAAAATGCAGATGGAGACAGTGCTTAGTCTCGGAAGGCAAAAAAGGTAGCCTTATGCAATGCAATAAATAAAGGTGAGGAGTAACGAAATCTCTTAGCTGATGGATGATGGTCGGTAGTTGATCGTCATTGTGGCTGCTGAGAATGTCGTGCGCGGATAGCACTTGTAAGTGGGCGATGATTTTGAGAGTCGTATTCCTGAAAAATATGACTTTGTAATCATATCTGATGACTTTATGTCTGGGGTGCCTGCATCCAAGAAAAATCGTGAGTTTTTGAAAGGGGAAGGTTAGTTAGTCTTCCCGTGGACCTCTCTTGTCCTACTCGGCTTTTGCTTTCATNAGTTTCAATAGGCCGTCCAGAGGCCTGCTTACTTGATTCAACTAAGTGCTCCGGAGTATAAATTCTGCCAGTCCTGGTCATACCCTGTGCTGCGATTGCTTCTCCAGACTTAGTTTTTCCCTTCCTTCTTGCCTCGGCGGTGTAATCCCAAGGAATGGCCATGTCTGGAATGGCGTTACTGCTGACATCGCTACAGGAATGGGCACTCTCGTTTTGGGTGGCAACACAGCAACTTCAAATGGTACCTTTGGAGACCCAAACTCCACCTCAATCGGCTCTGCGGTCCTTTTGGATGACGGCGTTTCAAACTCGAGAGGCACAGACATGTTTACTTCAGCATCCCAGAGGGCTGGATCTGGACTACAATTGGATTCAATGTGACGGTTGGTTTCTTGGGCTCGTCACCTTCGGCAATTAATCCAATCGACCCTTTGGGGTCCCAATCATCTTCTACCTCGATCATGTGCACACCACCACCCTTATGATCAGGCAAAGGATTGTTTCAAACATTAGGAGCAGCTTCTTTGGCCACGATGATTTTGTTGTCAATTAGAGCTTGGATTTTGTCTTTCAGAGATCGGCACTCATTAATGGTATGCCCTTTCATGCCGGAATGGTACGCACAGGTTTTATTTGCTGGGAAGGATTTTCTGGAGTTATGGCAGGGATTGGGTAACGTAACCGGCTGCTTTGATTCTTTCATATAATTGGTCGATTGGCTCGGCGATGGCGGTGTATTGCTTGGGAGGTCTACGGTCGAAGTTAGGGCGTGGCCTGGGGAAGTTTTGGCGGGCAGGAGGTGATTGGTAGTGAGCATTATAGGCTGGGTAGACGGGTGCAGGTTAGGAATATTTTGGTGAGGCAGGAGATGAGTGGTAAGCAGGTGATGGAAATTGGTAAGAGGGCGGAGCTGCTTGGTAATTGGGAATAGGCTGGTATGTGAGAGGGGGTACTGGGTAGGCTTGGTATTTTACTGGAGACTTGGTTCTTTGTGCGACCATCACGGCACCCACGTCATTTTTCTTGGATGTGCCACCAGATTGTAGGGCTTTGTTGGTGGCATGCAGTGCCTCGAAATTAGTGACCATACCGCTCTTAATGCCTTCCTCAATCCTTTCTCCTAGCTTGATGATATCGGAGAATTTCTGGCCCTCTATCAACATTAAACTCTCATAATACTGCGGATCCTGAGCTCGGACGAAAAATAGGTTCATTTGTTCTTCCTCTAAGGCCGGCCTGACCTTAGCAGCCTCGGATCTCCATCGAGTAGCATACTCGCAGAATGTCTCAGTGGGTCTCTTTTTCAGATTCTGGATGTAGAAGATATCTGGCGCATTTTCTGTATTGAACCTGAACCTGTCCATGAAATCGGACGCCATTCCCACCCAGCTCGTCCACTTCTTGGGATCTTGGCTAATGTACCAAGATAGCGCATCGCCTTTCAAACTTCTCATGAAGAGTTTCATGCGGATCTTCTCATCTCTTCCTACGCCGACCAGTTTATCACAATATGTCCTCAGATGGACTCTAGGATCCCCCGAGCCGTCAAACATTTCGAACTTGGGAGGTTTGTACCCCTCCGGGAGTTCAACGTCTAGCTGAATGCAAAGATCCTCATAATTCAGCCCTTCAATGCCTTTGCTTCCTTCAATGCCCTGGACTCGGCTAGTCAATTTCTTGAGCTCGGCTGCTAGGTTCTTGATGAGAGAGTCTTTGTCCTCGGATTCTGGTGTGTTTGTAATGGGTTGAGTGTATTGTGGCATGGTTTCCACATAGATGGGAATGTGGTGGGGATGATCACTTGATGGTTCAGGGATGAGGAGTGGAGCATTATTGTGACATGTGTTGCAATTCTGATGAGCAGCGGGTTGTTTCTGTGGCTTCGGGACATCCTGTGGAGGTATGGGGTGTTGAGATTTTGTAAAGTTGATGTCTGGATTCGTCACGGAGAATGACAGACTTGCCAAGTTCTGAACTTGGTCTAGTTCTTCTTGAAATTTCAGTAACTTTTGTTCGAGCTGAGCGGCACTTTCTTTGGATACTTGAACACCCTGAGGAACCTCTACCCTTTCAACCGAATTCTCCTTTCTAGCGTTGTTCAAATCTTCCATTTTTGCTTTGCCCCTGTATTTGATAGGACTCGGAGGAGGAGGAGGTGGAGGGCCCTTAGATCTTGTGGAGTAGGATGACGATGCCAGAATGCACGAACTAACCTTTTAGGGAGGGGAATAAAATAAAAGTAAAAACAACAAAAAGGTAACAAGTCAGTACGAATTCTGAGAAAAATATTGCAATATTTAAAGACATAGTATAAGAATATAATCGTATCCTAAATTGGGTGCCTCGTTGTGCCCGAGGTAGGCCTAGCGACAAGTTGATTTGGATAACTTATAATGCTAAATGCCTCATTTTATTGATAAAATAAGACGAATCCCAAAACGACACTAAAATTGCATAAAGTAAAATGTCACTAATGGTCGTTGGCCTTATTACATTTTAAAGCGAAAAAGAAAAGAGACTCCTAACTACTTGGTCCCGGAAGGAACTTCCCCAGGTTGAATGCTCTCGTTGATCAAATCCTCCAGCTCGCGTAGGTTCACCAGTAAAAATGCCTTTGCCAGGCGTTCTCCTTTGTTTCCCTCAGCGTTCTGGCAGTCGGTGACTCTTTTTCTTACTTTTCCTTCCAATTCCAGCAGACTGTATTCCAGATATTCTAGCTTTTCGCTAGCCTTGGTGACCCTCTCTTTCTATTCATTAATTTGGTCACTTGATGGGAGATTCCTCCACCAGGTCAGCAAGAGTGAGGGTATACTGACCATACCGAAGTCGGGGACCTTGTTCTCTATTTTCTGCAAAACAAAAGGGTTAAGACCATACCCCCCACCGGGCTCGACTATTTAAACCAATAATTAGCATAAAAGCATTTAGTTCTCCAAATAAATGCACAGAATATGGTGGCGTCCGTTGGGTTTCAAGGAAACCCAGTGGACTTTGGACAAAGCTATCTTAAAGAGTCATTATGTGGACAGCATAACCGACTCGACTAGGTTTGACAGTGATGCATGAACAGTTAAATAGAATAAGGTTTCTATGGGGTGCTAGACCGGTACCCTTGAGCGGACAACTCAATAGGGAAAGGCACGGATCCGTCGATTGCACCGCTGATCGACTTTTACCGCAAATACGCCTTTGCCAAAATTTAGGGGGTAATAATATTGGAAGAGCGCAATCACTCATCAAGCGTTGCTATGGTATTTGTTTGGCACGGTGCAATATGATGTTGAAAAAAATGCAATTACAAGAATGAAACAAATTGCCACGTATTTTCACGTTCATAATGATTACAATAATTGCTCAAAATTACAACGGTATTGAAGGAAAGCAATAAATGAAAGCGTTAAAGAAAAAGAAACAAAAAGACAAGTTAGTTTTGAATAAAGGTATTAAACAAAGCAATAATGAAAACAATAAAGTCACATATAACATGAAATGGTAGAAGCCTAAAGAAATCCCCAGCAGAGTCGCCATGCTGTCGACGCCCCCTTTTTCTCTAAAGCAAGATCGGGTTTACGACATTCGGGAAGACAACTCTATTCCCGTTTGGAAATTGGGTTTTTTGAATTTGAAGAGTCGCCACCTAATGATTAAGTGCATTAGGACACTAAGGGTTTTGAATTTGAAAACCAGAGTTCGGGTAAGGGCTAGAAATTATCTCGAGGGGAAGGTGTTAGGCACCCCTGAAGATCCACTAGTGTGGTTCCCGGCCATGCTACAATTGTGACTTTAAATGCAAACAACAAGTAGACAAGCAAGAATTACAAATAAAAAGAGGGATTTTTCACATAATGGTTGCAAGGGATTAAGGAAGTTAAAGAAACTGAATTTTGATAGAGGAAGCAGTTTTAAAAGCTTGAATAAAGGAGTAAAAGAGAAATTTTTACATAGTTGTTGCAAGTTAAAAGCAGTTTAAAAGCTGAAGTTTGGCAAAAATAAAATGGACAAATAAGGGAAGGGGTCCTAGATTTATACATAATATGGATCACCCCACACAACACCCGGTAACCGTTTATACACGTGGTGTTATCGCGTGGTCATCATATCCATATCTACCCTTTCCCACCCCGTTAAGGTATTAAGCGCGAAATGGTATCGTTACCTACA
>NC_031990.1:89375056-89407556 GCF_001879085.1 Nicotiana attenuata
CAGATGGAGACAGTGCTTTAGCTCGGAAGGCAGAAAAGGTAGCCTTATGCAATGCAATAAATAAAGGTGAGGAGTAACGAAATCTCTTAGCTGATGGATGATGGTCGGTAGTTGATCGTCATTGTGGCTGCTGAGAATGTCGTGCGCGGATAGCACTTGTAAGTGGGCGATGATTTTGAGAGTCGTATTCCTGAAAAATATGAGTTTGTAATCATATCTGATGACTTTTATGTCTGGGGTGCCTACATCCAAAGAAAAATCGTGAGTTTTGTAAAGGGGAAGGTTAGTTCGTCTTCCCGTGGACCTCTCTTGTCCTACTCGGCTCTTGCTTTCATTGGGGTAGCGTCGCTAAACAAAGCAAATTTGATAGTAGCCATGCATGACTTAGCAAAATAATAAAAATATGATGTAAATACATAATAGGTAAAATGGTTTTAGATGAACCGATGACTGCGACACGGTTCAAGATATTACAACTTCTTTTGCTCTGGAATTTTGAGGGTCCTCCTCAAAATTCTGCCTAGTTTACTGGGCTGGTGCTTCTGACGGCTGCGCGTGATGATTGGCGAAGATCAACTTCAGAATTTTGAGGGTCCTCCTCAAAATTCTGCTCCAGTTTCCAGTATCGGGGGGAAATGAAAATTTTATTTAATTGTGACCGAACCCATAAGGCTGCCTACGTATCCCGTCTTAAACGGGAATCAGGTCAGGCGTAGTTCAAATTACATCATAAAGGAATCATAATGGTTACACATAGTATCGCTTCACTGCATCTGAATTGATCGACTTTGGCCAGACTTCTCCATCCATTTCTGCGAGTATAAGGCTCCCCCGGTTAGAACCCGCTAAACCATGTACGGACCTTGCCAATTAGGAGAAAAGTTTCCTTTGGCTTCGTCTTGGTGCGGAAAAATCTTCTTCAGTACTAACTGCCCTGGCGCGAATCGTCTTGGCTTGACTCTCTTGTTGAAGGCTCTAGTCATTCTGTTTTGATAAAGCTGACCATGGCAAACTGCATTCAGTCTTTTCCCGTCTATAAGGGCTAGCTGCTCGTAACGACTCTTTACCCATTCTGCATCTTCAAGTTCTGCTTCCCGCATAATTCTCAGGGAGAGAATCTCTACTTCGGCTGGGATGACTGCCTCGGTACCGTAAACCAGCATATAAGGAGTTGCCCCAGTAGATGTGCAGACTGTGGTATGGTATCCCAATAGAGCAAATGATAGCTTCTCATGCCATTGCTTGTGTTTTTCTATCATTTTCCTCAGTATCTTCTTAATGTTCTTATTGGCTGCTTCTACAGCTCCATTCATCTGGGGTCTGTAGGCTGTAGAATTCTTGTGCTTAATCTTAAATGTCTCATACATTGCTTTCATTAGATCACTGTTGAGGTTGGAACCATTGTCAGTGATGATTGACTCTGGGACGCCGAACCGGCAAATGATACGGTCGCGAACAAAGTCTGCCACAACCTTCTTGGTTACCGCCTTATATGATGCTGCTCCAACCCATTTGGTGAAGTAATCAATTGCCACTAGAATGAACCTGTGCCCGTTTGATGCGGCAAGCTCGATGGGTCCGATGACATCCATTCCCCAAGCGGCGAACGGCCATGGTGAGCTTGTTGCATTGAGCTCGTTAGGGGGTACCTTTATCATGTCTGCATGGATCTGGCAACGATGGCATTTCCGAACATACTGGATGCAGTCTGTCTCCATAGTCATCCAGAAATAACCAGCTCGGAGTATTTTCTTGGCTAAGACGAAACCATTCATGTGCGGGCCACAGGTCCCTGCATGAACCTCCTCCAACAACCTGGATTCTTCCTTTGCCTCAACACACCTTAGTAATCCCAAATCGGGAGTCCTCCTGTACAGGATTCCTCCGCTGTGAAAGAAGTGATTGGATAACCTCCGCAGTGTGCGCTTTTGCGTAGTGTTTGCAAGTTCTGGATACTCTCCTGTTGACAGATATTTCTTAATGTCATGGAACCATGGTTTTCCGTCTGCTTCTTCCTCGACATGAGCACAGTAAGCAGGTTGATCCTGGATTNTTATACATAATATGGATCACCCCACACAACACCCGGTAACCGTTTATACACGTGGTGTTATCGCGTGGTCATCATATCCATATCTACCCTTTCCCACCCCGTTAAGGTATTAAGCGCGAAATGGTATCGTTACCTACAGCATGCTATTACCCGTCCCAATCATATCAGTCCCGGAGGCATTTGGGACTTCTAATCCTATCAAGGGAAGGAATTTTTGGGCTTTTTCAAGAGTTTAGAAAGGTAAAAATTCTAATGCGTCAAACAAAACATATAGGACAGTTATGGGGTACACATAACAATTAAAGGCTCACATAAGCCTCCTCAGAATCACGAAAACGTAGTTTAGCATGCCTTACATATACTGATTAGTTCTGAATTAAACTTAAACGTTAAGCGGACTGGTTCAACCCATATTTTTAGACAAGAAATCCGCATTAGGTCCGCCTGGCTGCAATTATTGAAGACTGATGCAGTTACAGCTTTTACCCTAAGGCTTGCCTAGGTGAAACTTATAGACATGATATCTACTAGTTTCAGAAAAGAAGTAAACAGGTTACAGAAGAGTTTCCAGTTTTAACAGAATAATACAAGTTCTGCAATTGATAACGCGTTATTACTGACAGTTTACCTTAAAACGAGTAAGGTAATTCAGAATTGATTGACAGTTCCTATAGGCATGTTTTCTAGCGTTGTTTATTTTAAACAATTTTATAGACATGGAAGAAAATGCAGAAAACCTACAACATGATATCTAGGTGTTGCATTTTATTACGAACGTGACATCTGATTGCATTTGGTTATTAAGACCTATAAACATGTTTGTCTAATGAGGAATGGATATGCAACAATCAGAAAGGACCTATAGGCATATTTTCTACATGCAGAAATCCTATAGGCAGGGTATCTATATGGTGGAACAAGGTAAGGGAACGCTAGGGTTCCGGGGAGGGCTAGAGAGAGTTTGAGAGATGAGAGTTCAAAGGCGGCGTATCTAATAGAATAGATTAGGGTTAGGGGGGTATGCAAATTAAAAAGGAAAGAACGGATCATGGCCGTTGATCAAAATGATCAACGGCCAAGATTAAAAGAGGAACCGGGCGGGTCTGAAAATGGGTTGTGGGTTTGGGTTGGAATTTGAAATTTGGTCGTTTGATTAGGGGTGGAATTGGGGGTTAAATTGAGGCTACAATTGCAATTGGAAATGGCTATGTATTAAATAACCAATTTCTCCCCTCTAATTTATATAAAAATAGTTAAAATGACTTTAAAAACGAATTAAAAGCACTGAACTAACTTATAATATATAAAAATTAATCTAAAAATACTGGGAATAATTTTATAATTGTAAAATGCCATTAACCATAATATAGGCTATGATTGCAATNGTGTTATTCTACCATTTTCCTCAGTATCTTCTTAATGTTCTGATTGGCTGCTTCTACAGCTCCATTCATCTGGGGTCTGTAGGCTGTAGAATTCTTGTGCTTAATCTTAAATGTCTCACACATTGCTTTCATTAGANGATTCCTGTAAAACCAGGAATATGTAGGCAGCTCAGAGACTAGGGTTCGGCCTATATTTTTCAAAACCCCCCATTCCGTCAAAATTGGTCATCATTTCTTTACCCGACAACTCTTTCATCCTTCTCGGGTAAAGCGGGGTACCTGTTGATACCCAATTTTTCCCTCATATATTTTTAAATTTGCATATATATTTTCAAAATAGTGCACATGCATTTACAAACATGCACAAGTATTTCTATAATTTTCCTATAATTTTAAAGGCTTTAAACCAATCTATTTCTGCATTTTTATTATACAAATATCCAATAATTATCCCTCATATTATTTTTATGATGATTTAATCATCTAAATTCATCATTTTGCCCAAATAGTGCTTAAATATTTTAATTGCATTTTTTATAATTACTTTTGCATTTTTCAAGCTAGAATTTCACATTTTTGCAATAATAGCCCATGCATATGCATAATCATATTATCTATACGGAAAATGTCTTTCTATATTTCTATAATATTAAGTAATTATAATCATTTTCATATAGAAATAGAATTTTTTTTCATTTATTAATTATTTTTATAAATTATTTTATTAATTTAAATGTGTATTTAAAACATAGCCCTTTTTAATTGATTTTTTCGGACCTACCCCAACCCAATACCCTATCCAGCCCAATAATCCAATACCCAATACACTAACGTAACTACCCATACCCATACCCGTCCAATTAAACACGCCCCACCTAAAATCTAATCTTGGCCGTTGATCTCAAAAGATCAACGGCCCTAAATCCCCCAACCCTTTTTAATATACCTAAATCCCCCAAACCCTATTTCATTCGCCCCAGCCCGCCGTCTTCTGATACTCTCCTCACCTCTCTCACCCTCTCAAACCCTAGCCCGCCGTCACACTTTCCCTCTTGATTCATGGGATCATCCTTTAATTCCCTGCCTTATTTGGCTTTGTTTCTCTACTGGCTACCCGATCTTGATGCTACTTGACCTATTTGCCTCAAAAGGCAAGAGTATGTCAAGAGACTCAAACCAGATTTGGTTCAAAGTCTCTCATATTTCGATTATTCCGTCTATGTTCATCCTGATACCTGTGAGTACGAATATTTTCGTATCTTAGGGTTTCAAATCTCTGGTTCAAACCAGATTTGGTTCAACTTATGCTTATTTTTATGAATCTGGCTATTTTTGGTTGAACCTGCTTAGATCTTCCCAAATCTGAAACGATTTTATGTTCGTTTTGGTATTTTTTTCCTTTAAAATTTCAACACTCCTTTCTCTATATTTCTCTAATCTTTTTCTATTATTATTTTATGACCGATTTTATTTACCCTAAAATTAGGGTTTTGATTTCAACAGATTTTCAAAAAAAAATGTTTTAACCTTTAAACATTTTCGTCTTTGGGTACCTGGTAGGGTTTCCTTATTTGTTTTACTGATTTTACTTGCTATATGTCTTTGTCTTTCTGCCTATTTTCTTAGGGTTCCGATTATTTGTTCATTCTTACTGTTTTTGCCTGTTTGCCGTTAACTCTGGCGACTAATTGCTAATTGATTTTATTTACCTAAATTAGGGTTTGAAATCAGTTTTCCTTTTATGTACAGTACTGGTGTTTACTTATGCGGTTACCTGTTCTTACCTCATTTGGACCAATGTCTGATTAATAATTCATGCTACTGCCCTTAACTTAATCTTACTGGCCTGATTTTATGTTCTGATTATTAAACTCGGCTTCTAATAGATTTTGGAATTAGTTCTTACCTCATTTAACCTAGTACTTGACTACTGATTAATTCCATATAAGGTTTTCCTTAAATTAAGTGATACTAGCCTAACTTTACTCGATTCTGTCTTGTTAATTGATTCATGCCGACCTTAATTGACTATTAAGTTATTTTCATACCTTATTTGGGTAGGACTGGTTCATTACTTTATTTGTTTACTTCATTGGGTGCTATTCAAACCCCCTTCCTCACTCCCTTTAGAACAACTCTACAACTCTACAACTTTACAACTCTACAACTCTCGAACTCTCTGTTCTCACAAAAACTTAAGCTCTCTCTATTCTCTTATTCTGATTTCTGCAATAAGTGGCTATTATTTTGCCGGCTGAAAGCCAAGGCCAAACTCTCTGGAATTTAACTGTTATTGCATTCGTACATGCTTTCTTCTCAACTGGTGTGCCTTAACTCTTACTATTCTGTTCTCTATACTTTATTCGATTAGACTGTTTAAATCCTCGGCATGATTCTGCTTTCTATGTGACTACATGATCCCATTTAGTAATAATGTTAAACTAAGTTACTTCAAATAATGTGACCCCTTTTCCTAAGTTAGTTTTAATGTTCAGTCTGTTTTTCTTCTAAACCTTGCCAGATACTCTAAGCATGTAATCAAATATGTTTGTGGTTTAATTTAAAGGTCCAGTCTGTTTCTGTCTCTATGTTTAAGCCATGATTGCTTTAATATTTAGCCTAATCAAATGCCAATTTGTTTGAACTATGTGCTGAACATGAACTTTGTTTGTTTCTTGGTGCAGTTCTGTCTGTAACTCTGTATTCTGAATTTGCTTGCTTCTGAAAAATAAACTATTTTAAAAACTTGCCCACTTACCCTTTATGCACTGGTTTACAAACTCCTACTCTTAGTCATTTAGGTTCTCACCACCCCCAGTGTGAGCACTGCCTAGGGTCCTTGAGACTCCTCTGAACTCTAACACATTGGGGCTGGTCTTCCAATCTTTTTATGAGTTATTTTCTTATTCTGAATGTGGGTCTGGTATGAGCATTGCCCGGGGTCCCTGAGGCCTTTGGGAACTTTGATACATTGGAAACCTAATTTTATGTGCCATGGAGCGATCACTATTATGCTCCAGAGCTGTTGTGTTTGAAGGCTTGGTCCCCAGGTTTAGATTGGACCTATGAAGGCTCCCTATAGTGTAATCGTTACTATTATGTCATTCATTCTTTCTGGGCTGTAATAATCTCAATAATAACAGATTTGGGGTTTATTAGTAAAAGTTGAAAGGGTTTTTCTTATACATTTATTAAAACTGGGTAGAAATCCTACCTATAGGTTTAATTATGTTGATTGAATTACGTGAATGCTGGACTGTGTTTAGAGATCCTGCCTATAGGATTTTCCTGATTCTGTGCTTGCATGCTAGAAATCCTGCTCAATAGGACTTTTCGCTTGATTCTGCATTAGAAATCCCGTTCATAGGATCTACACATATTTTCAACCCAATGGCATTAGTGACCATGTCCATAGGTCTGTAATTAGTGAGCTCGTAGAAATCATGCCTATAGGATTCTGTTAATCGATTTTGAATTCAGCCGCTACTGTAAATCACTTAGGCAATATATCCGTAGGACTTACTAATGATTCTGGGTTTAAAACTGTGACACACTACTGCTTGAAATGCCTTGATCCATGCTGAATAAAATCAGTAGGCAAACAAATAGGCCCAATGCTCGCCTTAATAAAATTGTCTTTACACTCTGTTTTTCTCACGTAGATATCCTGCCTATAGGATTCCAAAATTAACAAAGTTTGCTGATTCAATTGCATGCCTTTTGTTGTTTATGTGCGGAGGTTAATGTGAGCCCATACTTGTTTTTTTATTTGAAAGTCCTACTTGTTTTTTTTCCGCCTAGATTTCACATTTTTAAGTGACGTAGATTGGTCTAGAACTATGCTAAATAGAGGTCCTAATACCTCCAGGGCCATAGGTAAGGGACGGGTAGTGCACGCATAAGGAACGAGCTAGAAACTGCTAGAAGCTTAAGTAACAACTTAAAGATAGTAATTGGGATAGTAAGGAGATGATAGTCCGTGCGCTAATGCTATAAGTAAAACCCCGACTTGAGGAAGTTACAAAGTATTGCATGGAATGATCCTATAGCCTAAAAAACTTAGGACCACCCCTGTACCCCCGTCTAATATAAGTTAAATATTGTATTTGTCCAAATTGTCCTCTCTCCTTTTTAAGACTAATTCGCTCAATTTAAGTTCGGCCGGGACCCACCGTTGTGGACCTTGAGGGGTGCCTAACACCTTCGCCTCAAGGTAATTTTGAGCCCTTACCCGATATCTGGTAATGTAGACTAGTTATATGAGTTAATTGCTCTAGGTGCCCTAACGCACCTTAATCCGTTAGGTGGCGACTCTTTCAAATCCAATTCGCTACCCCCTCGGAAAGGAGTTGTCCCATAAATGTCGAAACCTGATTTTGCAAGAAAATGGGGTGCGACAGTAAGCTAACAATGAAATTTAAAACTATTAAGGCAACAAGGAGGGAACACATGATAAAAACATCAAAAAAATAATGCAAACAAATAAAAGTGAGGTAAATAAAGAGATAACACCAAGCATCACCACCGAGCTACTGCCTCGTAACTTCACCTTACAATCACAATCACAATCTTTCCTTTTATCACCGCGTGAGCCTTACATTTAGTTAGTTTTAAAAATATTTTTCCCAAAATAGCTACACGCACTTTAACCCACCTTATGTCGCCGCGTGGCTTCAAGTAATTCTCTTACTAGCAAGACGCACATAAATCTCATCTTATGTCGCCACATGAACATTAACCCCTATTCTTATACTGCCGTATGCTCATCAATATCACAACACAATAACAACTCGCACCAAAAATGCCCATATGCCACAACTTGCCAAAATCAACAATACCAAAATTTCCAAAACATATAGCCCACGGCTCAACCACAATGTAAACAAGAATCTCGATAACGATAAAATGAATGAAGATTTCTCAACAAGGAAGATATCTTATTAATCAACAGCTTCAACTTTAATATGATAATAGCTTTCATAATTTCAACTTCAAACTCAAAATGAAAGTATTTTCCACGGAATGACAGTTTTCACTTTAAAAGCATAATGTAAGCTTAACAATAAAAGAGATGGTACGAAATAGTATCTACATATAAATGCATGGAATAACTCAACACGGAAGGAAATCATGAAATAATAACTCCAAATAAGAATAACTCGACCATAAAAGAGGTAGCATAACAATAAGAGGGATAACAAAGGCAAATAAGTCATATAAGAGCATGGGTGACAATAAAGAATGGAGCATGTGATGAGAACATCAAGTAAAGCATGTAAGAGCAATTTAACAATGGAAGATATAACATGATATTACAATTTCTAGTTTAATGCACGAAAAAGTCTAAGAGTCTAGTCCGGTCAAAATACCATACATAAGCCCATGTACACACTCGTCACCTCATGTACACGTCTTCCACATAATTCAAATAACACAATCAACACAAGTCCTAAGGGGTAATCTCCCCCCTTCCCACAAAGTTAGGCAAGATACGTCAGTGAGGACTCACTCGCTCACCTACTCCTTATCTGTTTAAGACTTTCTTCTATCTACTTAATTTAAAAGGCGACCCGCCACGCCGGGTTATAAGATAAGATATAGTTCTTGTACTACTTGATTGACTGGTAAGAAAGAGCTTCCGTAGGAACTGGAAGACTCTTGTATGTACAGTAACCCTCTCTTCCGCTACTGGTGGACTGTACCTCAAACAAGCCGAATCAATTCCCTAATAATCCTTTCCCATGAAAATCCAACTCAGGACAACTCGAATCTAGCCAAAATAACTTAATACCATAAATACAATCAACCCCGGATAATAAAGTTTCAATCTTTAAAAAAACTCAAAAAGTCAACGCCGGGCCCGTACCTCGTAACCCGACCAAACTTACAAAATTTGAATACTCATTCAATAATGAGTCCAGCCATACCAAGATTATCAATTCCGACCTTCAAATCCCCTATTTTCAGTTTTGGATGTTTTACAAAAATTACCCATTTCTTCACTTTAGTTCACTAAATAAATGATAAAACCTAAGATGGAATTATGAAAAATGAAAAAACCCGAGTCAAAAACACTTACCCCGATCCAAATTGTGAAAATCCCCTCCAAAATTGCCCAAAACTAAGCTCTCTACCTCAAAATGTGATATAATAACTCTAACCCTCGAAACGGATTTTTAATAGTCTGCCCAGTGATTTACCTTTCGCGATCGCTGACAAACCCACGTGATCGCGAAGAACAACTTCCAGCCTCACCAAAATTTGTCTTGCGCGAACGTCGGCTAAGAGTCACGAACATAAAGCATACACTCTCCAGAACTACGTAAACACGGAAACAACATCGTGATCGCGTAGGCTAACGCCTAACACCTCAGTGGAACTCACACTACTACGCGAACGCGACCTCTAAACCCTGATCGTGAAGAACACAACCATCCAAGGCTTAGCGAACGCATCATCACATCGCGAACGCGAAGTACATTTTGCCTGCCTCCTGGAACACTCTATGCGATCGCGTCCTTCTTCTCGCGATCGCGAAGGAGAAAACCAGACACCAGATATCAGTAGCTCCGCAAGTCCAAAACATGGTCTGATGACCATCCGAAACACCCCTGGGCCCTCGGGGACCCCCTTCAAACACACCAACCAGTCTTTAAACACGATACGAACTTACTCAAACCTTCAAATCATATTAAACAACACCAAAACCACGAACCACACATCAATTCAAGTCTAATGAACTAATGAGTTTCCAACTTCTAAAATCGAATGCCAAACCATACCAAATCAACTCTGAAGGACCTCAAATTTTACACACTAGTCAAAAATAACACGATGTACCTATTCTAACTCCCGAAACTAGGATCTGAACCTGGTGTTGCGGCCAAACGCACACACAAGTATACGCGGTCATCAAGTAATAAAGTGACTAAAAGTCGGATGTCGAACCCATGAGGATTTGTGATTAACTGTTAACTAAATTAGACTATCCTAATTATCTAAACAAGAATTAAACCTAGAAATATTTGATTCTAAACTACTTAAATAAAGAAATATAAATAATGAACTTTGAATAGAGAAATAGCAGATTTTTATGATATCAATGTAATGAAAACGATCTAGAATTATGAGCTATCTGACAATCCTATTGTATTCTTAAATTGAATTGACCGACTAATTTATCTAGTTTATTGATTGACAGGGTTAATATTGCTCATAAGAATCTGTCGAGTTCTTACTCGCCTATTCAAGCTAACCTAACGCCTATATGTCTATGGAGTTAGAATCAACAAGAACGCATTTACAATTCCTGTACATCAACCAAGCAAGGCAATTAGGTATATGTCTATCCTAACCGCAAATTCGTTCCCCGCTGCCCAGGTTCAAGAACTTGCTCTACTCAATCCTAAGTGCAATCTAGAATTCCCACTTCCGAGTTCAATCCTAGATTCATAGATAGTATTCAATTGGTGATCAAGAAATTAAATAATTAAGCGCAAGATTGAATAAATAAACCAATATGATATCTCAAGAAGGCAAATTCAATATCTGAATAACAATAGTCATGAAAGAACCACAACCTAAAACGTGAAATTTAGCTCACATAGACATGGTAGCAGAACAACAAATCATACAAAGAAACATAAAAATTACTAAGTTTGGTGGAAGAAAAGATGAAACCAGGCCTCCACGGCGGCTCCTTGCTCTCCCTAGGTCGAATTCCCTTCAAAAAGTGTGTTAATTCCCTAAAAGGGGCGTTTTTGGCCTATATATTGCACACAAAAGTCGTGGGCCAAAGTTTTCCTTTTCCTAATCCAACTCAGCTTCAGGGATTGATGCTGGGGTGGATGCTTCGCATCCGCCTCAGCTTCCACTTCTTCAGCTTCGCATGCTAGGGTGGATGCGTTTGTTCCTCCATCGCTGCTGTGCCCAGGTGTGGATGCTAAGGCGGATGCTATGGCCCGACTTCACTGCTAAGGGTGCACTAACTAGCCTTCTTTCCAAGGTTAGATGCGACGCATCCACCCTCTTATCCTCTAGTTGGAGCATTTTTTCTTCATATTTTTATACGCTAAACATCCTAAATCATCACACATAACTTAATTAGTCATAAAACTAATAATTAACACATGTTGGGAATTCTAAAGATTAAATAGCATCAAAAAGCGGTTAAAATATGAGTGAAGTAACATTAAAACATATAAGAATATGCCCAACATCACCACTCCGCACTTAAACCTTTGTTCGTCCTCGAACAAACCATCACTGTAGTAGACGAAACAAAATTAAGCTCATATCATTCAAAGCACATTATACCTATGACCATGGTTGATAGCAACCAATCAACTCTAGCATATGTATTCAACATACACTTCCCTTTACTTTATGTCATACTTCACAAATATTCAAAATAAAGACAACATGCTTATAACAATCCTAGCCTAAAAAATCGACTCAATGTCATAATGTACTCATGGCTTTAACACCCAACATCGTAGAGAAGTCTAATAACACGACCTATCCCTCTTGAAACCATGTACCCTCACAATAAGAATAAGAGAGTAAGTTGAATCCACACATTCAAATCAAATACTCAAATATATTTTAAGGACTCATATATCAACGAAAATCACTCACTCTCCCAAAGAAGTCACATGCATGCAAGTGGTACCATAGGCTTGCCCATAATGTAAATCTATACTAATGTAAGCTCGCTCGATCTAAAATAATTAGGACTTTTCATGGTTGTAATGTGGGCTAAGGGACGGGTAGGATATATTTTAGAAATAGTGGCTAACCCTCCTAAGCACTTTAACACATCACATGATAACTTATGCGCAAATCCTTGAATACACTTTAATTTCACAACTAAAATCACCCCAACAATGTTCCCTCTTTCTTTAAGAACTATCGTCATTTACACTTCACTAGCAAAAACAAGATATTTATTCATCTATTATTTTTTTCTTTTTTTTCAACTATTTTTTCTCTCCTACACTTTCTACTAGTGGCGTATTCTTTTACAAAACAAGTGCACTTTTCTTCCTTTCATTGGTTCCACTAAAAAGCCACCCCACATTTAGTCCCTTCTTACTTCTTTTAGCGCTCAATTTACAATTAAAGTGCTTTAAGAGGTAAAAGGATCCAAACAATATCAATTAAGAACAAAAAGGGTATAGGCTTGTAATGTGGGTGCCAAATAAAAGTATATAGGCTCAAAAGGGTTAACTAAGGATAAATTTTATTTGTGTTAAACAATTAAGCTCAAAAACATCAAAGAAAGCCTAAAATCATTTTTCAAATCGAGCATCACCTTAAAATTCGCTTCAACTCACATACCGGGCAAGTTCTAGACACAAGTACAATACATAGACTACACAAAAACCTTACCACATATGGCACATGACTCATAAGGATGGTGCCACTCCGACACTCAACAAATTCAAGAATTCACGGAGCCACGAGATATAAAGCATTAAGCACAAAGTGAACACAAGTCAAGAAAACGAGACATAGGCGTCAATAACATGTTGTCTAATTAAGCAAGGCATCACCAATAATTTTAAATCATAGGAAAGATACTACACATGTCAAAGCCTAAATATGCTACTGTCAAACAAGTCAAGGTCGCCTAGGTTCATCATTCTTCCTCCTTTTATTCCCTAAATTCCTAATCTACTCTAAAAGGAAAAAAAATACCCGGTTCAAACTACATCCCATGAAAAAGAACTGATGCACAAAGAAAAACCACCGTGGATTATTACTACCTAAAAAAAACTAAAAGACATGTTTTTCTATTTTTTTTTTTTTGTATTTTTTGTTAGCCGATAATCCCTCAAGAAAACTGTCTAGGAGATCCATCGTTGGGAAAAGTCTTTTTTTTTCTGATTTTTTTTAATTAAGCTACTAAAACTACTGCTACTATACTACACCTAAGCAATTAAAAATAAGAATCTAGCTAACAATAAAAAGATAAAAATAAAAATAAAAATATACTAATATAATACTATATAAACCACAGAGAATCTTTCACCCCACACTTAAAAGAGTGCAACGTTCCCAATGCACAAATAAAGCAGAAATAACAAGGGTAACAAGAAACTCCCAGAAAGACCAAAGGCCGAAGCAATAGTAGCCAACGGGGTACTCAGACTTCGCCCTAGAATAGTACTTCGTGCGGGTACCCTTCACTAGTTCCAATCATCTAGCTTGCTTTTGCGCATCTTATGGCCTTTTCTTCCTATGCTCATAATCCTACAAAATAAAAATAAATACTACAAAAATAATATAATAAAAACAAAATAAATAAAAACTAAAAAGCAGTAAAGCTGGGTTGCCTCCCAACAAGCGCCTAATTTAACATTGTGGCACGACGTGAACTACTTTTTCCTCCACCTTGTACTTATGAATTGTACTCCTAACATGGCATCCAGTCTGCGGCTATGCTCCAGTGGTGGGGCTATAAAGTTAACCAGGCCAAGCAATAAAATTTTCACTCTACACTTCTGGGTCTTTATATGAGGAATGTAATTTTTTCTTTCTGGCACGACAAATCCAAGGTGACTCACGTCTTTAGGGAAGCTAATGGAGTCGCTGATCTTTTGGCCAAGCATGGAAGCAACTCGAACGCTTTTGAAAATCCTATGTTGTACTTCACCCCGCCCCCTTTTGTTGTCTCTACTTTTGAACTGGACAAGCTAGGAACCTTGTGTCCTAGAATAGTCCCATCTTGTAATAACTTCTAAATAGGGCGGAATAAATGTCTTCATTACCAAAAAACAAAAAGACAAATCCAAGAATGTAAGCAGCTTGTTCCTCTTCCATTGACTTCTCCAAATGTTCAAATGACTCGATTTCCATGTCATCATCCAAACACAATGTCGAAAAATGTTTAGAATGAGGACCAACACGCCCCAACTTTGGAATTGTATTACTGTTTACATTCTCATATTTACATGCACTACAGTCTTCAAATATAACATTATCTACTCCCTCATATGACTCTAGAACATTCTTCCCAACATTGATATCCTCAAGAAATATATCGTCTAATGATTGGTATTCTCGTTTTAGCTCCTCAATTTGGTCTAGAAGATTTTTTTCAGCTTCACACAACTCATCATTAAATTGTTGGGTGTTACACGCATCAACTTTGCACTCAAATTTGCATCTAAGTTGCGCACAGCCAAGCCAAACCTGTCAATTTCTTGTGCAAGATCAACTCTCTCCTTAGACCAGTAATTCACCAACGTTGTTAGAAGACTACGTCGTTCTGCATATTCGCCTAATCGAGAATATCCGTCTCAATACCAACCCTTACTCCCATATTCATATTCAAATCTCCAAGAGGTCAGGCCATGACAAGACCAAAAATACGAGCCATAAAAGTCTTCCGTCAACCAAGCGTCTTCATCAATAGCCTTACCTCCGTATATTTCATCCAAAGATGTCATGCTGAGAGAACTAGAAACACACTAAGAGAAAACTATCAAATATTTATAAAAATAAAAATAAAAATTTATACAAAAAAAAGGATAAAATTAAAAGTCTAATCTAGAAAAATAGCTAATTTCTAAGTCCCCAGCAACGGCGCCAAAAACTTATTGCGGCCAAACGCACACGCAAGTATACGCGGTCGTCAAGTAATAAAGTGACTAAAAGTCGGATGTCGAAACCACGAGGACTTGTGATTAACTACTAACTAAATTAGACTATCCTAATTATCAAAACAAGAATTAAACCTACAAATATTTGATTCTAAACTAATTAAATAAAGAAATATAAATAATGAACTTTAAACAGAGAAATAACATATTTTTATGATATCAATGTAATGAAAACAATCTAGGATTATGGGCTTATCTAACAATCCTATTGTATTTTTTCAATTGAATTGACTGACTAATTTATCTAGTTTATTGATTGACAGGGTTAATGTTGCTCATAAGAATCTGTCGAGTTCTTACTCGCCTATTCAAGCTAACCTAACGCCTATATGTCTATGGAGTTAGAATCAACAAGAATACATTTATAATTCATGTACATCAACCAAGCAACGCAATTAGGTATATGTCTATCCTAACCGCGAATCCGTTCCCCGATACCCAGGTTCAAGAACTTGCTCTACTCAATCCTATGTGCAATCTAGAATCCCCACTTTCGAGTTCAATCCTAGATTCGTAGGTAGTATTCAATTGGTGATCAAGCAATTAAATAATTAAGTGCAAGATTGAATAAATAAACCAATATGATAACTCAAGAAGGCAAATTCAATATCCGAATAACAATAGTCATGAAAGAACCACAACCCTAAACCGTGAAGTTTAGCTCCACATAGACATGGTAGCAAAACAACAAATTATACAAAGAATCATAAAAATTACTAAGTTTGGTGGAAGAAAAGATGAAACCGGCCTCCACGGCGGCTCCTTGCTCTCCCTAGGTCGAATTCCCTTAAAAAAGTGTGTTAATTTCCTAAAAGGGGCGTTTTTGGCCTATATATTGCATACAAAAGTCGTGGGCCAAAGTTTTCCTTTTCCTAATCCGACTTAGCTTCAGGGATTGATGCTGGGGTGGATGCTTCGCATCCGCCTCAGCTTCCACTTCTTCAGCTTCGCATGCTAGGGTGGACGCTTCGCATCCACCCTTTGTTCCTCCATCTCTGTTGTGCCCAGGTGCGGATGCTAAGGCGGATGCTATGGCCCGACTTCACTGCTTAGGGTGCAGCAACTAACCTTCTTTCCAAGGTTGGATGCGACGCATCCACCCTCTTCTCCTCTAGTTGGAGCATCTTTTCTTCATATTTTTGCACTCCAAACATTCTAAATCATCACACATAACTTAATTAGTCACAAAATTAATAATTAACACATGTTGGGAATTTTAAAGATTAAATAGCATCAAAAAGCGGTTAAAAACATGAGTGAAGTAACATTAAAACATATAAGAATATGCCCAACATCACCTGGCATCAACAATGTCAACTCTCGGTCAAACCTCTCAACCTTCCAAACCTTCAACTTTCCAACTTTCGCCAATTCAAGCCAAAACGACCTACAGACCTCCAAATTAACATCCGGACATACGCCTAAGACCAAAATCACCATACGTAGCTATCAGAACCATCAAACTCTATTCCGGAGTGGTCTACACAAAAGTGAAACTCCGGTCAAGTTCCAACATTGGGACTTAGTGTCCTAATTCACTCTGAAACTCACCCGAAACCAAACCAACTACCTCGCAAGGTCACATAACCACAATTGAACATGGAGGAGGCAATAAATTGGGGAAAGAGGCTAAAATACTAAAAACAACCGCCCGGGTCGTTACAGAGAGGTGGCTGGATCTGATAATGGAGATGAAAAGGAAGAGAAAGATAGAGATCGAGAGAGAGGTGGCTGTTTGGTTGGGATCCGATATAGCTCTGCCGAAGAAGATAACCGGCTGGACGCCAACCTTACCGAGGGCAAAGAGAGAGGGAAAATGAGAGAGAGTTGAGGCAGAAGAAAGAGAGGGTTGAGGGAAAAGTTGAGGAATCAATTGTATATATTTGTACTTGGCTATAAAATATAAAAAGCAGCTATAAATAATAATATTTTTAAAGTATTTTAGTTTATAATAAATAAGGTACTTTATTTAGCTATAGCATATAAAATTTTCTAAAATATATAGCCCACTTGAATTGTGCTGGGCTGTGTTAGGCCAATCCATTTTGACTGCCATATGTCAACTTACTTAAACCAATTGCAAGTAACTTTCTATAGCAAGTATGAATTGATTACTTTAGGATTCCTTGGATAAGTGGAAACTCAAATAATCCTTTTTATTTCTCTTTTAAATATATAATAAAAATAACTTCAAGGGTTTTTTTTATAAATAATATAATAGAAACTTATTTACCCGATTTTACTAAATTTTCCAATTTTTAACAAGTCCTATATTTTGGAACATGATTGTATACAAACATGTTTAAAGAGAATTTCAGTATCGTGATTGTGCAAATACCCTACAGCTACGCGATTCACCTACAGTGGTACGGCAGATCCACCCTAAAATATCTCATGTTCTTCTTCTTGATCCACTATTTTTAGAAATTACTATTAATGTGAATATTAAAGGTGTAAAATTATACAAATTATTCGTGGATATTTTTAATTACTACTGCACTCACTTCTCTTCTTGTGATAATGGGTTTGGAATTGGTTTAAAATTTTTTATAAGTTTTTAACCATATACACACTGTAGAATTCAATGGATCTATTTGTTATGTATCATATGCGGCTGCTTATATATATACATGTATATACGAATATATTTTCTAGTTAAAATAGAGTTAGGCTGACTAACTTAAGAGTCCATAATGCATAGGCATTTGATTAAAGCAAAGTTGAATTCGATATTGCAAAGTCTCCAAGTCATTGTCACGACCCAAAATTCACAAGTCGTGATAGCACCTAACTCGACCCGTTAGGTCAGCCAATTAACAATTAACACAATCCTAATAAAATAAATGTTATCAACAATCGATATAATTGAATTTCATAAAAAATCCCAAGGACTGGCAGTACAAGACATGAGTTACTAAGACTAGATTGTTGCAAAAATGGATATGAAATAAATACAACTTCTGTTTGAAATGTACTTAAACAGAATTCATCTCTAGGAATACTCAAGGACAAGTGGCAGCCACATCCGGAAGGCACGAACAACTTCAGAGTCAGCTCCCGACATCACCCGCAGCTCCGCTCCAAAATCTGCACGCAAGGTGCAGAAGTGTAGCATGAGTATAACCGACCCCATGTACTCAGTAAGTATCTTGACTAACCTCGGCGAAGTAGTGGCGAGGCTTTTTGATTAAAATATACTCACTGATATAACTTGTACTGTAAACTAGCAACAGAACAATACTACAATATAACAGAAAAGAGTACACGAAACGAATATGCGAAGCAATAACTGAGTACTGAAGAGGTCACAATTTAACATTTCCCAATATCTCGACCAATCCTTTCCATATAAACAACAAACCACGATAGTAATCCATAACTTTCATAGTATGAGGAACGTACCCAAGATGTCAAATCAAATGGCACGGCAACACCCTTCGTGCATATATCTCCTCCTCACCAAATATACGTATAACAGTACCAACAAAGTGAAAGAAATGCTGATAACAGTAATGACACGGTAGGAAATACACGAGTAACAATGATGAACAAGGCAATACATATGGACAACAGTAATAGACTAGGTAGGAGGCATAGGAGTAATGACATCAATTAGGAAAGAGGAACATAATTTCACCTAACTAGCATGTAGAAGGCATAGATGTAGATATAACAAATAATAGTGGAAAGCATGGTCTTTATAAGCTAACACATAGAGGCATGAGCGGCTAACATGGTAGAATGATTATACTAAAGTGCAACAAAGTAGATACGTCATGGATGTAGATATAACAGCAGGAAGGAAAGCATGATATTTACAAGTTAAACAGATAGAAGGCATGAACAACACGCAACAATCGAGATAGAGGACAAAGACTGAACAACAACGACAAGTCACGTAGGTAACATAGGTGCAACAGTAGTAACTTTAGGTAAAGGAAAAGATATCACAACGTAATGCATGTCCCTTGTCCTCGCCTGCACGGAAACACCCTTCGTGCCATGAACTCATGATAAATAAAAGCATGGTAATATAAATGAAATGGCACGGCATCACCCTTCATGTTTTTACTCTCATCCTTACATGATAATGCAAATGATATTAGGATAATATAAATGAAATGGCACGGCATCACCCTTCATGCTTTTACTCTCAAATGAAACAGCACGGCATCACCCTTCGTGCTTTTACTCTCAAATGAAATGGCACGACATCACCCTTCGTGCTTTACACTTCTCTTCACATGATAAAATATATGAAATGGTACGGCATCACCCTTCGTGCTTTATACTCTCCCTCACATGATAATATGTATACGATGGCACGACATCACCCTTCATGATTTACACTCTTCCTTACCAAGCATATGTATATCAATGACAAACAAGGTAGGAATCATAAATAATATCAAAGAGAGTATTTAAACGAATATTCCAAATGAACCCCAATCACAACTTTCAAGCCTACAATAGTTCAATAAACCCTCAAGAACCTTATTATTCATGTATTTCAACAAATCTCAATAATGATCTACAACATGAGTATAAAATCTAATATCTCAAGAATATCAGTCGTACCAATGTATTAATGATTTAGCATAATGATGACCGGATTAGGCACTTCCATGATTCTCAAAATTTTGTCAAATTTTAATCAAGTTATATTAAATTAAATCTTGGTTTCTAACATTTAATTCCATATTCTTAGTGATATAGAAGTCAAGTAGGAAATTAAGCAAGAATGGTCACGTAGTTTTACAAGGCGCAATTTACTAGTATAATTTACCCGGAGCATGATTAACCCTAGCACATGCATATGCGCTCGTTATCTCATATATGTATCACCCCCGCATGTAGCAAATAATGTCAAATAGTAGGAAAAATTCCCTCAACAAATTTAGATAAGACGCTTACCTCAATTCGGCCAGCTAAATACTCAATTTAGCTTCTTCCTTTACAAATTCACCTCCGCCAGGCTCAATATAGTCAAATACAACGTAAATACATCACACAATTCAAGAGAAAATAATTTCAATTAATAAAGCTATGGCCTTTATACAATTTTCCAAAAAGTCAACAAAAGTCAACCCCAAGCTCGCCCGGTCCAAACCCTGGTCCAAGGGTAGGTCTTGACTACCCATAGCCCCACAAGTCCATATGCGTATTTTGTTTCCAAATTCGAGTCCTATTCGACTCCCAAATCCCAAATTTTTATTTTTTAATGCTTTGACAAAATCACCAAATTTTTCTCTAAATTCTCATGAATTTGATGTTAAATCTTATGTATAATCACGAAATATAATTAAAAGTTGATTAAAATTACTTACCCGATGGTTTAGTATGAAAATCCTTCTACAAAATCGCCTCCCATCGAGGCTAGGGTTCAAAATATAACAAAATGAATCAAAAACCCGAATAAAACAAGCTGCATATGTCGCATTTGCGATCCAGGGTTCACAATTGCGAACCCTCGCAAAAGCGAAGAAGCCTTCGCAATTGCAAACAAGAACAAGGCTGCAAAATGCCGCAATTGCGACAAAATGTTCGCAATTGCGATAAAAATGTTTGCTATTGCGACTACACCAGAAACCAGCAGTCTTCCCGATATAGAAATGAGCATAACATCTCATACAATGTCCAAATTCGACGATTCTTTTTGCTATGGCTCCGTAATTACGATACGGATCTAATGCTTCAATAAAAACTGAATTTGGAGCTCATTTTCTTAATGTGGAACCATTTGTGCTTGAAGAAACGACACCGAAGCATAAAAAAACAAGTGTAACACAACCTAAACCTATCTGAAACTCACCCAAGCCACTCGAGACCTCGTCCGAACATACCAACAAGTCCCATAACACAACACGGACCTACTCGAGGCCTCAAATCACATCAAATAAAGTCAAAATTATGAATCACACCTCAAATCAAACTTAACAAACTTATAAACTTTCAACTTCTAAAACTCACGCCGAATCATATCAAATCAACCCAGAATGACATCAAATTTTGCATGCAAGTCCCAAATGGCATAACGAAGCTAATCCAACTCTCGGAATCACATTCTGACCGGGATATCACCAATGTCAACTCTCGGTCAAACCTCTCAACCTTCCAAAACTTCAATTTTCCAATTTTCGCCGAAATGATTCAATTTACCCTACGGAACTCCAATTCCAAATCCGCACGCACGCCTAAGTCCAAAATCACCATACGAAGCCGTTGGAATCATCAAAACCCCAATTCTAGGTCAAATGCTAAAAAGTCTATCTTGGTCAACTCTTCCAACTTAAAGCTTCAATCCTAAAGTTCATTCTTCCAAATCGATTCCGAGTAACTTGGAAACCAAAACCGACGATTCACACAAGTCATAATACATCATGCGGAGATACTTGTGCCCTCAAACTGCTGAGCGAAGTGCAAATGCTCAAAACGACCAATCGGGTCGTTACATTCTCCCTCACTTAAATATACGTTCGTCCTCGAACATGCCAAGAGTCGTTCCAAGGCCATCAAATCACGGTGTAACCTTACCTTGCACATACTCGGGGGCGATCCCATGTAACCCTTTCCATATAAGCCTAACGATGTAACATAACTGAAGATCCTTAATTCAACCTTAGCCCGTAAGCCTTATAACCCAAATTTCCAACATACGGAATTCATTCCAAGGCCCAAATCTTGCATATACACATTGTATAAGTCTGAACAAGCTGTATTAAGTCATAACCATAACTCAAGATGTAATCACATGATATACCCAATCACTCAGATACTCACAGCAGTAACTCCTGACCACCATGGCTGCCCAAAAACAAATTCGGCACCGGTAGTAAAATGTCGTATCGATTAGAACCTCGTTCAAAAACTTCACACACTGTCGATGATGAAAGAAACACGCAGAATCTCTTAACCAAGCAGAATCTCTTAACCAATCATCTAATCAATAAGCCAAGAAGCTCAGTCCGACCAGGGCCATTGCCCAAATCCTCAACAGAAATGTAGTATCATTCTTCCAAACATTCCTTATCCTAATACGATAGTGCAAATCTCAGGTCCAGAAACCTTATCTCAGCCAATACAAGCAGCCCCACCGACAAGTCTCAACAAAAATCATATGTAGCCCCACACAATACAGCTCTGTACACTCAAGAACTAATAATTCAGACATGATAGATAATGGTAGGAAAGTTAAATAAGAAGACTACTAACTAAGTTAAGCAGGTAGGGTAATTTTAACATTTTCCTATGAACTATTTTCAACAACGTGAAAGCAAAATACACGAAATAAGCATAAGGAGTTACATTTCATCATAGTACCATTGCAGCACGCAACCCGATCCCATCATATCAGTCCACATAAGGTACCCATCGAGCCATAATACTCGGGTTCACTGATCACGTGTGCATCAACATCAAGCACGATAAAGTGCACAAAATATAACTGTGGGAAGATAATTTGGCACAACAACACTAAGAAAGACAAGCACAACTATGGTGCAATAAGCAAGTCCACATCACGAGGGCCATCTTGCCCATAACGCCATAAGGCCCATACAGAATTACAATATGCGTGCGAAAAATCATTTAACTCTCACAACCCGTCATAGCATAAGAGAGAAACACATAACAGAGGCCAAGGCGCGAACAACATCCATTCCGCCCCGATTACATACATGAGGTAACAGCTGCACAAGGGCAAGCAAATCCGATCCGATACAGAATGCACTTTGCCATTAGGCTCAAAAAATAATCCCCAAACCGAATTCATTCTCGAACAGGTAAATAACCTTCCAAACGCTCATAACAATCTTTCCATAACACATACCATAAATCACCCAATCCTCAACTTTCCTTCACAGTTCGCAATTAAGGAATAGTCTGCCAACGAGAACATCCAGTCTCTGAACCTCATGTATACCAGAATTTCCATATCCGATCTCAACACCGCTACTCAAATGGCTGATACGTCATTCATAAACCATCATCTTATAGAAAAATACCCACAAGTCAAAACACAATGCATCTGCCAACAGGCGAACTCTCCTTCGGCGAAAACAAATAGTGCTTGCATAATCTCAAACACCCAAAATCGTCCGTGTCCCTAAGACCTCATATCCTTCCCTCCAAAACTAAATCGCAACCTTGTACAAGTAACTTTTCAACCCCACACGGCGCATCGCCTCTAACATTCTAACTTGCGACACTACGAAAATTCCATAATCAACTCTGAACCATGAGCAAATTGAACATCTCATCAACCGCGAACCTTGCGTTTAACTCAATCTAGGAGAACATTACCACACACAGTATAGCTTTTATATCTGTAGCGAACACCCACTCCGGGCGTGGTCATAACCATGATGAATTCTTCGGAACTCAATAACACATGATCGAGTCATCAGGATTGATCGCCTCTAAGTCAGCCGAATCACCCCGACTGCTAACTCGAAAGTAACTCAATCCGATATGATCGCCCTGAAGGAACCTCCAGGGAACCTGAAGCCATTTCTTGCATCTCTCCAACATTGTCATGCAGATCTTTCTTGACAAGGAAATACCATAGATTCGATCACCATTCACTACCGATCTCAACCCTACCCGTAGACAAATTCAGAAGTCCTTAAAGGCTATATAAGACCTGGAACTCGCCATAACCTTCTCGATAACCACTCAACTTACTTTGATCTTCAATACATAGCTAATACACATCGAGCAACCCGTGCTTCACCAGCACATGACTATTCGAAGAAACAACCAAGCAATCCTTCGGCCCGAAAATTGATACGGTGCATGATCCTACAATCTGATCGTCATTAGCAGACTCCCCCACTTAGCTCGAAGCCATAGAACACCTCATCAGCAATCCAAAGTACCATATCTTCATAGCATGCCCTGATCCCGAATGGCTATTTAACTGAATACTTAAAAAACTCATGCAATACTGGTCATAGAACACTCCGAAGACTCTGCCAAGAGCTTACCCATCCTTGCAATAGTCAAACAACTTCCCTAAATGTTCTGAAATGATAACATATGCACTCCATCTAATGGAAACCTCATACGAAACACCTCGATCCAAACTCATCACACAGGGGATGGCCCACCAGCTATACTCAAATCGACACCTTACCATGAACCCACCTTAATCATAATAGCTAGGCCACCAGCCAGTCTTCCCAAGTATGTGCTTACATCCAGGTATAAGAACCCACATCATACCATAATTGAACGACTGGAAGGTTTAACACTACATCCGCTCCTAAGACTAGAAAGAACATCGCGATGATAATCAAGCATTTATAGCCCTTCATAATCCATCCACAGCATCACAAAATTATCGGTGCATAAAAAATACTGAGTGAGCCACATCACATACGATCGAATGGGACAAATCAAAATCGTAGGTTTCAAGCTGAAACAAGGCGCACGATGAGGAAAGAAGAAAGGGAAATTTTCCTAAATACCCTGTAGCCTCTCGAAGATAGGTATGAACGTCATCATACCGATCCACAAGACTCTACTAGATACTTTCTCATGACTCGTAGAACATAAGAACCTAGTGCTCTGATACCAACTTGTCACGACTCAAAATCCACAAGTCGTGATAGCACCTAACTCGACCCGTTAGGTCAGCCAATTAACAATTAACACAATACTAATAAAATAAATGTTATCAACAATCGATAAAATTGAATTTTCATAAAAAATCCCAAGGGCTGGTAGTACAAGACATGAGTTACTAAGACTAGATTGTTGCAAAAACGGATATGAAATAAATACAACTTCTGTTTGAAATGTACTTAAAGAGAATTCATCTCTAGGAATACCCAGGGACAAGTGGTAGCCACATCCAGAAAGCACCAACATCTTTAGAGTCAGCTCCCGACATCACCCGCAGCTGCGCTCCAAAATCTGCACGCAAGGTGCAGAAGTGTAGCATGAGTATAACCGACCCCATGTACTCAGTAAGTATCTTGACTAACCTCGGCGAAGTAGTGGCGAGTCTTTTTAATTAAAATATACTCACTGATATAACTTGTACTGTAAACTAGCAACAGAACAATACTACAAATATAACAGAAAAGAGTACACGAAATGAATATGCGAAGCAATAACTGAGTACTGAAGAGGTCCCAATTTAACATTTCCCAATATCTCGACCAATCCTTTCCTTAGAGCGATAACCAGCAAACCACGATAGTGACTCCATAACTTTCATAGTATGAGGAACGTACTCAAGATGTCAAATCAAATGGAACGGCAACACCCTTTGTGCATTTATCTCCTCCTCACCAAATATATGTATAACAGTACCAACCAGGTGGAAGAAATGCTGATAACAGTAATGACATGGTAGGAAATACACGAGTAACAATAATGAACAAGGAAATACATATGGACAACAATAATAGACTAGGTAGGAGGCATATAATTAATGACATCAATTAGGAAAGAAGAACATAATTTCACCTAACTAGCATGGTAGAAGGCATAGATGTAGATATAACAAATAAGAGGGAAAGCATGGTCTTTATAAGCTAACACATAGAGGCATGAATGGCTAACATGGTAGAAGGATTATACTAAAGTGCAACAAAATAGATACGTCATGGATGTAGATATAACAGCAGGAAGGAAAGCAAGATATTTGCAAGTTAAACAGATAGAAGGCATGAACAACATAACAACAATCGAGATAGAGGACAAAGACAGAACAACAACGACAAGTCACGTAGATAACATAGGTGCAACAGTAGTAACTCCAGGTAAAGGCATGAATGTACACACAAGGAAAAGATATCACAACGTAATGCATGTCCCTAGTCCTCGCCTACACGGAAACACCCTTCGTGCTATGAACTCATGATAATATAAAAGCATTGTAATATAAATGAAATGGCACGGCATCACCCTTCGTGCTTTTACTCTTATCCTTACATGATAATGCAAATGAGATCAGGATAATATAAATGAAATGACACGTCATCACCCTTCGTGATTTTACTCTCAAATGAAACAGCACCGCATCACCCTCGTACTTTTACTCTCAAATGAAATGGCACGACATCACTCTTCGTACTTTACACTTCTCTTCATATGATAAAATATATGAAATGGCACGCATCACCCTTTGTACTTTATACTCTCCCTCACATGATAAATATGTATACAGTGGCACGACATCACCCTTCGTGCTTTACACTTTTTCTTACCAAGCATATGTATATCAATGACAAACAAGATAGGAAGCATAAATAGCGTCAAGGAGAGTATTTAAATGAATATTCCAATTGAACCCCAATCACAACTTTTAAGCCAATAATAGTTCAATAAACCCTCAAGAACCTTATTATACAAGTATTTCAACAAATCTCAAGAATGATCTACAACACGAGTATAAAATCTAATATCTCAAGAATATTGGCTGTAGCAATATATTAGTGATTTAGCATAATGATGACCGAATTAGACACATTAATGTTTCTCAAAATTTCGTCAAATTTTAATCAAGTTATAATAAACTAAATCTTGGTTTATAACATTTAATTCCATATTCTTAGTGATCTAGAAGTCAAGTTTAAAATGAAGCAAGAATTGTCATGTAATTCAACAAGGCGCAATTTATAGTATAATTTACCCCCGAGCATGATTAACCCTGGCAGATGCATATATGCTCGTCACCTCATATATGTATTACCCCGCATGTAGCAAATAATGTCAAATAGTAGGAAAAATTTCTCTCAACAAAGTTAGATAAGATGCTTACCTCAATTCGACCAACTAAATACTCAATTTAGCTTCTTCCTTTACAAATTCACCTCCGCCCGGCTCAATCTAGCCCAAGACGACTTAAATACATCACACAATGCCAGAAAAAATAATTTCAATTGATAAAGCTATGACCTTTATACAATTTCCCTAAAGGTCAACAAAAGTCAACCCCGCGCCCGCCCGATCCAAACCCGAGTTCAAGGGTAGGTCTTGACTACCCATAGCCCCACGAGTCCATATACGTGTTTTATTTCCAAATTCGAGTCCTATTCGACTTCCAAATCCCAAATTTTCATTCTTCAATGTTTTGACAAAATCCCCAAAATTTTCCCTAGATTCTCATGAAGTTGATATTAAATCTTATGTATAATCATGAAATATAATTGAAAGTTGATTAAAACTACTTACCCGATAGTTTGGTATGAAAATCCTTATACAAAATCACCTCCTATCGAGGCTAGGGTTCAAAATATAACAAAATGAATCAAAACCCATATAAAACAAGTTGTAGATGTCGCATTTGCGATCCAGGGTTTGCAATAGCGAACCCTCGCAAATGCGAAGAAGCCTTCACAATTGCGAATAAGAGCAGGGCTGTAAAATGTCGCAATTGCGACAAAATATTTGCGATTGCGAGCTGGGCATCGCAATTGCAATAAAAATGTTTGCAATTGCGACAATACCAGAAACCAACAGTCTCCCCGACACGAAAATGAGCATAACTCTCTCATACGATGTATGAATTCCACGATTCTTTTTGCTATGGCTCCGTAATTACGATACAGATCAAATGCTTCAATAAAACTGAATTTGGAGCTCATTTGCTTAATGTAGAACCATTTATGCTTGAATAAACGACGCAGAAGCATAAAAAAACAAGTGTAACACAACCTAAATGTCACGACCCTAGTTCTCCCTCCGCGAACCTGTCGTGACAGCACCAAGTCTCTACGACTAGGTAAGCCTAACTTTGCATAGAATGAACTAAAAACATAAAAGCTATCAACTAAGATTAAATTTTAAATAAGGAAATGTGATGCCGCTCGGCATATACAATAATCACTTCCGAACAGTATGTATAACTCTCCCAAAACCCGGAATGTCATAAGTCACAAGCAAAAGAAAAGACACAGTACTCCCATACTCCAGAGTCTAATACAAGAAGAAAATACAAGAAGTCTTTAACTTGAGAAAGATTAGAGAGGGACTCCTAGGTCTGCGGATGCGGCAGATATACCTCGAAGTCTCTACAGTCGTCTCGCCTCACTAGTAAAGCAACTGATGTGAGGTGCCTGGATCTGCACCCAAAAAACATGTACAGGAAAGGGCATGAGTACACCACAGCGGTACCCAGTAAGTGCCAAGCCTAACCTCGATCGAGTAAAGATAAATACTAAAATTTAACGAGAATGAAATCACAGAAAAATAACAGCTCAGTACACAGAGATAACAACAGGAGATCTCCCGGGATACCGTCCCGTAGTCTCAAACATAAATGTGCAGGGAATCTCCCGGGATACCGTCCCGTAGTCCCAAATGTAAATGTGCAGGGGGATATCGCGAAATACCATTCCGTAGTCCCAAAGTAACATATAGTACAGGGGGATCTCCCGGGATACCGTCCCGTAGTCCCAAACATAAACGTGCAGGGGGATCTCCCGGAATACCGTTCTGTAGTCCTAAAGTAAATATGCAACTCAATCAACATAAACAACAGTTTCAACAAGGAATTCTACAGTTTAGACCAAGTTCATATCAAAGAAGATAGGAAATTTTTACTAAACATGCTGCACAGAGTTCAGATAGGCAGTTAAGGCAGTTAAGACAGTTAAGGCACGTAGGCATGCTTTTCTAAGCTAAACAGGATGGTTACATATACTAGTGTTGCTCAATTAAAGGAAAACAAATATTTGCTTAATGAAAATGGGATTTTCAACAAATAGCTCGTGTACGCACTCGTCACCTCACGTACACGGCGCTCATATATCAAACAGTACCAAATCCTAAGAGGAGTTCCCCCACACAAGGTTAGGCAAGCCACTTACCTCGAACCAAGCTCAAATCAATCCGAAATCATGCTCTTCCCACGAGTATCCAACTCCGAGTGGCCCAAATCTAATCAAATAAATTACATAACGTAAATATAGCTACAAGCAACAAATTTAGATAATGTAATCAAAGCTAAGGCAAGAAAAAAGAAAAATGCCCAAAAATCCTCTCCGGGCCCACGTCTCGTAATCGGGTAAAAGTCACAAATTATGAACACCCATTCACTCACAAGATCGCTCGTGAAAAAATCGTCCAAATCAAATGCCTAAATCCTACTCAAATCTCAGATTTTCGGTTGGGGATCTTTTCCCCCAATTTCCCCTCACTCAAATCCTCTAATTAGATGAAGAATACAACAATAGATTAATGTAATATGATCAAAATCGAGTTAGGATTAGTTACCCAATAGCTCTCCTTCAAAATCTCTCGAAAAATCGCCTTCCACCGAGCTCCAAATTGAATTTTGTGATATGAATTCAAACCCTCGAAAATCTCCTTTTCTGCGCAGCGATTTCCGCTTCTTCTATCACAGGACCGCATTCTGCACCTGCGGAATTTCTATCGCAGGTGCGGCTTTTCACTTATTGCACCTCGTCCGCTACAGATCCTCGTCCGTTTCTGCGGTCCCAGACCGCTCCTGCGTTTCCTTCACTCGCACCTGCGGGCATCAGAGATGCGGAACTCCCCTCGCACCTGCGACCCCAGACCTTCTCCCAAAAATCCGCTTCTGCGCTTGGTCGTCCGCATATGCGGCCCCGCACCTACGGTCACCTACCGCAGGTGTGAAAACACCAGAACCAACACACCAAAAAATCCTCTAAGTCTAAGTTTTCACCCGTTGAGCATCCGAAATACACCCGAGGCCCCCAGGACCTTAACCAAACATACCAACCAATCCTAAAACACCATACGAACTTAGTCGAGCCCTCAAATCACATCAAACAACGTTAAAAACACAGTTCATCCTCCAATCCAAACCTAATGAACTTGAAACTTCAAAATTCTACAACCGATGCCGAAACCTATCAAACCACATCCGATTGACGTTAAATTTGTACACAAGTCATATTCAACACTACGGACCTACTCCAACTTCCGAAATCGGATTCCGACCCCGATATCAAAAATTTCATACCGGCCCAAAACTCCAAAAATTCAACTTTCGTCATTTCATTCTTAAATGAGCTACGGACCTCCAAAACACAATCGGAACATGCCCCTAAGCCCCAAATCACCCAACGGAGCTAACGGAATCAACGGAACTCCATTCAGGAGTCGTCTTCACACTGTTCCGACTACGGTCCAAATTCTAAGACTTAAGCTCTCATTTAGGGACTAAGTGTCCCAAAACACTCCGAAACTCAAAAAGAATCACCCCGGCAAGTCACAATACCAGAAAAAGATACGGGGAAAACAGTTAATAGGGGATCGGGGCGTAAACTCACAAAATGACCGGCCGGTCATTACATCCTCCCCCTCTTAAAACGTTCGTTCGTCCTCAAACGAGCATAGAGACATACCTGAAGTGGTGAAAAGATGAGAATAACGGCTGCGCATATCCTGCTCGGTCTCCCAAGTCGCCTCCTCAACCAACTGACCCCGCCACTGAACCTTTATTGATACAATGTTCTTTGACCTTAGCTTTCGAACCTGCCTGTCCAATATAGCCACTGGCTCCTCAATATAAGATAAATCCTTGTCCAACTGGATTGAGCTGAAATCCAACACGTGAGATGGGTCGCCATGATACCTCTGGGGCATCGAAACATGAAATACCGGGTGAACTCCTGCTAGGCTGGGAGGTAAGGCAAGCTCATAAGCAACCTCCCCAACACGCTGCAACACCTCAAAGGGACCAATAAACCTTGGGCTCAACTTGCCCCTCATTCCGAATCTCATCACGCCCTTCATAGGCGAAACCCGGAGCAAGACCCGCTCTCCAACCATAAATGAAATATCGCAAACCTTCCGATCTGCATAACTCTTTTGTTTGGACTGGGTTGTGCGAAGTTAATCCTGAATCACCTTAACCTTCTCCAAAGCGTCCTGAACCAAGTCTGTGTCCAATAATCTAGCCTCGCCCGGCTCGAACCAACCCACTGAGGACCGACACCGCCTACCATACAGCACCTCATACGGTGCCATATGAATGCTGGACTGATAACTGTTGTTGTAGGCTAACTCCGCAAGTGGCAAGAACTGATCCCAAGAACCTCCAAACTCCATCACGCACGCACAGAGCATATCCTCAAGAATCTGAATAGTGCGCTCGGACTGTCCGTCCGTCTGGGGGTGAAATGTTGTGCTCAACTCTATCCGAGTACCCAACTCATGCTGCACGACCCTCCAAAACTGTGATGTAAACTGCTAACACCGGTAAGAGATGATAGATACCGGCAATCCATGAAGTCTGACAATCTCACGGATATAAACTCGAGCAACTACTCGGAAGAATAGGTAGTCATCACAAAGGAAATGAGTCGACTAGGTCAGCCTATCTACAATCACCCAAACTGCATCAAACTTCTGCTGAGTCCGTGGGAGTCCAACAACGAAACATAGTGATTGTTACGCCCCGCAATATTACGATGATGTTACGCCTTGCAGTATTACATTAGGATGACGTTACGTCTCAAATTATTAAATTACGACGATGTTGCACCCTGTATTATTGTACGTTGAATTTGTCGTAAGGTAATTGACATCAGTCCAAGGAAAAGATTATTTGGAGATTATAAGGATTATGCTATTTCAAGCAAGTAATGATTAAATTCGTGAAGGTGAGAGGGGAAGCAAGTCAAAGAAAATAAAATATCGTTCAAGTTTGGCATGTTGGGATAAAATACAGGCCGAGCGTTAATACCCGATATTTATGGACTAGTACCATACAAGGTACCATATGACCATGATAATATGATATATAAAAGGGTATTAAAAATGAGTGGTATTTTAAGTAATATAAGATAATTCTTAAATATACGGGTAATTGGTTAATTAATTGGGTAATGGGATTAAGGAGTCTAACGTGGCAGCAAGACCTTGCCCAAATTATGACTCATATTACGAGTGAAATGGTGGAAAATTTAAGTTATGCGGCAGCAAGATCTTATCCAATTTTCTTTCAAGTTAGGAATTAGAACACCTTAATGATATGAAATTATGAAGAGCAAATAAAGCAAAAACTGCTTGGTTATGTCCAAAAAAAGACAAGAAAAGATTCATTCTTCAATCTTTAAATGTCTCTCGGATGAAGTGCCTGATTCTTGCAGCTTAGCTTGTAACATCAATTCTTCGATACGTTTCCTTTCTTCCTTTAAACCCCTTTCCTCAAGTTCTTTGACAAGATTATCATACATGGTATCCGTAGGGAGGAACCCTCGAAGCACTACTAGCTCAAAAGCAGCACAAGCACGCTCAGGATTCTATTCCTACAAAGACCGCGAACAAGAAGAGCATATGTTCAAAGATCCATGGTCACGTCATTTTTGAACATGTGAATCAATAGAAAGGTCTCATAGAAAAGTCTTTGGACGCAAGAACTCAAGAATTCAAGATTAAGCATCTTAGCAACG
>NC_031990.1:89409605-89413008 GCF_001879085.1 Nicotiana attenuata
TCTCAGAATTTATTAAATTGTGGATTTCTTCATGAGATTCTTTCGTAGTGTCATTTTGATCATTTGTTTTCCTTTTTCTAGGATTTTAATCTTTGGAACCTAATGGTCTGCCACGTTTAAGGCGTGCTTTTGACTTATTAGCTATGACACTAGAAGATTGTCCAATAGGGACATCAATACGGATTGGAACATTCTACGCAGGGATATGTGATTTTGTTATCCTTTTCATATCCGTAAATGCATCTGGCATTTGATTTGATATTCTCTGCAAATGAATAATCTTTTGCACCTCTTTTCACAAATTGAGGCGCGTGGATCAAGATGAGATAATGATGGCTTTTTCCACAAAATTTTCCGTTTGGTTTCACCAACTTCTCCTCCTAATTTTGGGAAAAGTGTCTCATCGAATCGACAATCTGCAAATCGAGCAGTGAATAAATCCCCCGTTAATGTTTCAAGATAGCGAATAATGGAGGGCGATTCAAACCCAACGTATATTCCTAACCTTCTTTGGGGACCCATTTTGGTGCGATATGGCGGTGCTACAGGCACATATACTGCGCATCCAAAAATTCTTAAATGGGATATATTAGGTTCATGACCCAAAACTAATTGCAACGTGGAATATTTATGATAATTTGTCAGTCTGAGACGAACTAGCATTGCTGCATGTAAAATGGCGTGACCCCAAACAGAAGTGGGTAACCTCGTTTTCATGAGTAACGGTATTGCTATCAATTGCAGACGTTTAATTAAAGACTCTGCAAGACCATTTTGAGTGTGAACATGAGCTACAGGATGTTCCACTTTTATCCCAATTGATAAGCAATAATCATTAAATGCTTGGGATGAAAACTCAGCAGCATTATCAAGTCTAATAGACTTAATTGGATTATCGGGGAATTGCGCCCGTAATCGAATTACTTGTGCCATTAATTTTGCAAACGCGAGGTTGCGTGATGACAATAGGCACACATGAGACCATCTAGAAGATGCATCTATTAAGACCATGAAATATCTAAACGATCCACTAGGTGGGTGAATAGGTCCACAAATGTCCCCTTGTATACGTTCCAAAAACGCAGGGGACTCAATTCCAACCTTTGTTGGTGATGGTCTAATAATTAACTTGCCTTGATAACAAGAAGTGCAAGAAAATTCATTATTTAAAAGAATTTTTAAATTCTTTAATGGATGCCCATTTGAGTTTTCTATAATTCGTCTCATCATAATTGATCCAGGGTGTCCCAATCGATCATGCCAAAGTACAAAAGTATTGGAATCGGTAACCTTTTGGTTTACAATAGAATGTGCCTCAATTGCACTAATTCTTGTCCAATACAGGCCACAAGACAAAGTTGAGAACTTCTCAATAGCCCTTTTCTAGCCAGAGATATTTTTGGTAATGATGAGATATTCAAGATTATTCTCATCTATTGTCTCAATATGATATCCATTTTGGCGGATATCTTTAAAACTCAACAAGTTCCTCTTGGACTTGGAGGAGAACATTGCATTCTCTATAAGTATTGTTCCCTTAGGCAGAGTTATAGTAGCTTTTCCAGAGCCTTCAATTAATTTACTACTACCAGAAATTGTAGTAACATCTGCCTTACACATACTTAAATGAGAGAAATATTTCTTCTCTTTGAATATTGTATGTGTTGTACATGAATCAACTAAACAAATATTTGATCCAAGTTTGCTTTGTGGAATATCCATATTTTCTTCCTATGGATTGACATACAAAAAGGAATATACGAATAAACATTAGTATTTTCAGAGAAAAAAAAAGGAAAGGAAACAAAGTTTGAATATAATGAAGTTTAAGGAGGAAAGAAGGCTTTTCAATCAAATCATGAATTCCGTCTTCCTCATCCAATTACAGTAAAAGAAAATATTTCCGCCATTAGAACTCAAGGTTGCATTATTTATACCCAATAATCCTAATGTCGTTACAATTTCAACAGATTATAAATCATGTTTATTTGTCATTTTGTCATAATGTGCATGTTGTTACGTCACATTAACTAGAACACTCATGAAACTACATAGTGATTCTATGTGTTCGTAACGTGCAGACTCGTATGGTTCTTACTATAGTTCTTATTAACACTAACTAATTTTTATATCATGTGCAACTATAGTTGTTGTAATGATAATAAAAACTTTAGTAACTAATAAACAGTCAACATAAAATACCGTATTCTTAACCTACGTGTATACTATAATTGCTTATCAAAATGATATAAGTAGTCTATCTGTATGAAGTAAACAGAACAATAAAATAATAAATAAAAGACAAGATTGTTTCCAACATCACACGTAATTTATGATTGTATATGTTTGTATTAATATTAATTGATACTAATGACTACTACTCATGTAAAGAACTGTGATTACATGATGTTTATCTAGCTACTACGAACAGGCACAAATAAAAATTGAACTATTCAATCATCTTTAACCACGGATCCATCACCGATCAAGTGGTCTATTTTTCCATCAAGGCGCTCAAAGGAGTCTGCCACATCCAAGTGGGTGATGTCAAAATCATTGTCAGAGACAAAATTGGCTTCAGGGCCTTTATTCTTTAGAGATGCTTGATAAAGCTCAACCAAATGTCTTGGTACACGACAAATATTTGCCCAATGCCCTTTTCCACCGCAACGATAGCATTCAGTTTCTGAACCATTTGCTTTTGGCTTCTCATCTTTCCCTTTCCACTTTTGGTGGTTATTTCTCTTTGGGGGNCGCGCTCCCTTTCTTTTGGTATCTTTCGCTTGGAACCTAATCCGCGAAATGGATACAAAAAAGGTGGCAAGTTTTTTCTCAATCGAGAGTCATTTCCCTTAGTGACTGACGAATGGAATCAACCAGATCTTTACTTAAGTTGTTTTTTGTTGCTCTCTTTTGTTCCAACGAATGTCGTATCTTGCTTCTCTTGTGCCCTCTCTTTCTATCGCAGCCCCTTTCTTCTTTTTAACTCGAACTGTGGCACACGACCTCCTTTTACTGGAAAGACCTCTATTGGACTGGGAAGTAGCGCGGGAAAGTATGAAATGCTCATTTGCTAGTTAAGTAGATCCTTTGTAAAGTGTATTCCTTCCTTGGCAGTACGGAAAGTCTGTATCTATAAGCCCATTGGTTTGGATCGTGACAAAAGTGGTGTCAGAGCAGTTCTATCCTAGGGAGTCTACAAGCCGTGTCTAGTAGAGTCTTGTTTATGGGTGTGTCGTGCACCACACTTATAAGCAGCAGGCTACTGCGCATGTAAGACTGTCACTCTTTCTTCTTACTCTAGATCGTGTGGTAGAGCTCAGTTGTAAGAACTCAATTTCCTAAACTCTATCTTATTCCTAATCAACGATGCCTACATTCAGAAAGATGGTCGGTAAGAGAT
>NC_031990.1:89413028-89439795 GCF_001879085.1 Nicotiana attenuata
CACTAATCTTGTCCAATACAGGACCACAAGACAAGATGGGAACTCTCAATAGCCCTTTCTGGCCAGAGACATTTTTGGTAATGATGAGATATTCAAGATTATTCTCATCTATTGTCTCAATATGATATCCATTTCGACGGATATCTTTAAAACTCAACAAGTTCCTCTTAGACTTGGAGGAGAACATTGCATTCTCTATAATAAGTATTGTTCCCATGGGCAGAGTTATAGTAGCTCTTCCAGAGCCTTCAATTAAATTACTACTACCAGAAATTGTAGTAACATCTGCCTTACACATACTTAAATAAGAGAAATATTTCTTCTCTTTGAATATTGTATGTGTCGTACATGAATCAATTAAACAAATATTTGATCCAAGTTTGCTTTGTAGGATATCCATGTCTGCTTCCAAAACGAGAAGATATTGGAGTCATATTAGCACGTTAACAGAATAATTCAATGGTTAAGTAACGAAAGGACTTCCTAAATTAAATATGTTAAAAAGATGTTCAAAGTTATACAAGTAACCTTAATTGATATCTTCCTTGAAGAAAATGTCAATGATGCTTTATCATATTACTAGGCTTACAAAGAATTTGCTTGAACACAAATATTAAAAGTGCAGCAACAAAGAATTTGCTTGAACACAAATATTAAAAATGCAGCATATATTTCCGAACTGCTATCGAATTGCTATTGGTACTAATTTTCTGTTTTAAGCAGAATAATATAATACTAGTATTTAAGTATTGAAAAATAGAAACAATCTAATTTGGTACTACTAGTAAATATTGAAAAAAAAATTGGATGGTAGTGACCAAACTGTTATTTTAATGAAAGAGATACATTTAAAACAATTGTACATGTTGCCACATTTTAGTCAAATACGTGTGTAAAAGAAATAGACAAGCTACATACGTTCGTTTCTGTTGTTTAAGTTTTCATCCTCTCATACAGATAATGTCAAAAGAATCACTTAAATATCCAGAAAAACCAAGCAACTTTTAACATTATCTCATAAAACAAATAATACTATTGATACTAATGACTACTACTCATGTAAAAAACTATCATTACATGATGTTTATTAGCTACTATGAATATGTAAAAATAAAAATCAAACTACTCAATCATCTTTAACCACGGATCCATCACCGATCAACTGGTCTATTTTTCCATCAGGGCGCTCAAAGAAGTCTGCCACATCCAAGTGGGTGATGTCAAAATCATTGTCAGAGACAAAATTGGCTTCAGGGCCTTTATTCTTTAGAGATGCTTGATAAAGCTCAACCAAATGTCTTGGTACACGACAAATATTTGCCCAATGCCCTTTTCCACCACAACGATAGCATTCAGTTTCTGAACCATTTGCTTTTGGCTTCTCATCTTTCCCTTTCCACTTTTTGTGATTATTTCTCTTTGGGGGATGATTAACACCAGAAAAATTTCTTCCTTGTCGACGGCCACGACTACGATCATGACTACGAATAGAGTCACGGCCTTTTCCACGCTTAGCATAATGGGAATACACCTCATCCACTTCAGGCAATGGTGTAGACCCAGTGGGTCGATTTTCGTGATTTCTCATGAGCAAGTCATTGTTTCGCTCAGCCACAAGAAGAAGAGAAATCAGCTCAGAGTACTTTTTGGAACCTTTCTCTCTGTACTGCTGTTGCAGAACCATATTGGAGGCATGAAACGTTGTAAACATTTTTTCAAGCATATCATAATCACTAATAGTATCTCCACAGAGTTTCAATTTAGAAGTAATTCTGAACATCGCAGAATTATATTCAGAAACAGACTTAAAGTCTTGGAGCCTCAGATGAGCCCAATCATATCGTGCTTGTGGAAGGGTGACCAACTTTAAGTTGTCATATCTTTCCTTTAAGCCATTCCACAAAGCAAGTGGATCTTTGACTGTGAGATATTCTATTTTCAAACCTTCATCAAGGTGATGGCGCAAGAAAATCAAGGCCTTAGCACAGTCTTGGGTGGATGCTTTAGTTTTGTCTTTAATGGCGTCTCCAAGACCCATTGCATCTAAATGGATTTCAGCATCCAACACCCATGTCATATAGTTCTTGCCCGAAATTTCAAGGGCAACGAACTTTCTTTTCATAATGTCAGTCATAATTAAAAAGAGGAGAAGAATTACCTTAATCTTCTCAAAGAGCTTCTTGAGACGGTAAAGTCTCGTACTGATAACGTGTTATAAAATAATAAAAGAACAAGAGCAATATTGCAGAGAAAGAGAGAGGGAATTCTTATTAAATTTTGGGATGAATTACAATGGAATAGAACCCTCTATTTATAAGGAGATGGTGACTTAATCACCAAGTAATAAATCCTAGAATCTCTCTAAATATATACATTCACCATAAATAGAATTCTATTTATAACAGTCTTCCAATTTAATCTGATAGCATACAAAATAATTTACGGGGTTAGCACCTAGCATCAACTTGTTCCTAAATAGTGTCAAAATAATTTAAAATAGATATCTGCGGTCCTAGATGTATAGACAGATATTCCTGTGCTGGTGGCTTTCATGATCGTTGTTGGCCACTAAAAGCAATTGATCACGTTTTTTATTTAAGGTACTAAAGTCCAACAACCCCATTTGAAAAAAAAATGAAATACTACATAAAAAGGAGGGATTTTTACATTCCTATTCTATATATGAAACCTTATTACCCTCAATGTTTAAGGTTTGATTTAATTACAAACCCGTATACCAAATTACCAATCTTATACCATAATTAATTAAGGGTCTAATTAATGGGCAGTTTTTACTCCTTAATTAAAGGTATCCATATATCCCACGTTTCTCTCTCCTAACCCATCACCCACCCCCCCCCCCCCCACACCCACATTTTTACCCATACCCCTCATAGTTTAATTGTAATCTTTATAATCCATTCAACTGGTACTGTATTCCAAGTTAACCTGTCGCCATNTGATCATGTTGGCCTTATAGGCCCGTATATCACATGTATAAGTTTTTATATCAGGTTGGGTCGTCCTATATTGAGTATTTCTCTATGTTTATTCTGGTCAGCCCATGATGGCCAGTTTGGCCGATTTGCCAACGAAAGTACAATAAGAAAGATATGTTATGTTGGTACTCAGTTGAGTAGGGTACCAGGTGCTCGTTGCGGCCCATTGGTTTGGATCGTGACAAAAGTGGTGTCAGAGCAGTTCTATCCTAGGGAGTCTACAAGCCGTGTCTAGTAGAGTCTTGTTTATGGGTGTGTCGTGCACCACACTTATAAGCAGCAGGCTACTGCGCATGTAAGACTGTCACTCTTTCTTCTTACTCTAGATCGTGTGGTAGAGCTCAGTTGTAAGAACTCAATTTCCTAAACTCTATCTTATTCCTAATACAACGATGCCTACATTCAGAAAGATGGTCGGTAAGAGATATAGTTGTGGAAGTATTGAGTCAGAGGAACTCGATTTTGCATCATGCTTATGATGAGAAAATGTGAGGTCTTCAGTAGACCATGCGCGTACTAAAATGTGTAAAGTTCTTGATAAGAAGTTTTAAGGCAAGAATACTTATCCACTCTTACGGTAAAAAGGAATAACAGAATCGGAAGGTAGATGTTTCAGCAAGTAAAAGAAGCAAGGTGAAGAAGGGCATGAGGTACCCAGTTCATAAAGATTATCATTATTTACCATTCAGGAAGGGAGATATAAACATTTTGAGTTACCTTCAGTTGTAACAGAGGTACGTACAAATGGCCACACCGATCTCATTTATATCCTTTGGAAGTTAACAAAAGTAGTATAACAGAAGGAAAGGATAGCAGGATCCGGCTGGGGATAGAGTAACCCAAAAATGGTGAATGGATTGTTTGCATTAGTTGACATTTCCGAAGGATAGTGCAAGTATGCTAATAGATCTCCTTTTGAGACACCCAGATGATGCACCCTAAAATACTATAGCTAGATATGAGTACTACAAATATGGGCACTGGAAGCCTGGAAGGGATAAATATTATCTTAGTATGGCTCCCGTCCCTAGTAGAGAAATAATGCTAGGAAATCCGAAGAGCCAGTCGATGGAGCAAAGGGGAGCTAAAAGTAAAAGAATATCTTGTTGAAGTTTTCACGATAAAGTGATAGACAGAAATGTTAGCAGGAAATAAGAAGAGAGCTAATGAAGCATTAAGAGTAAGATGTGATACATGGATGACAACGGTAGGTCAAAAGATGATAATATTACAGAGTCTATAGTCAAGTGAAGGGAAAGACGAGAGGTGACAGGCCTTGAGACAACAAAAGAGTATAGGCCACAAAGTCATATCCTCACTTTGAGAAATAAGTTCGCAACTCTAACGCAATTACCAAAAGGAAAAGTTAGACTCCAGAATAAAAGAAATCAGTATGGGCTGGTGAACATGATAAACTAAACATGAATTAGGGACTAAGTGATTTGATAATGGTCGACATCATGAGAATTTCATATTGCGTTCCGGCAATAATAGAACGGACAACAAAAGAATATTCATGAGGAATTCAGAGAAAGGTCATTCAGGAAGAAGCTTTTCTAAAGCAAGCAATGTGAGCAAAGTTAAGCTTAAGGGACTGTGTGTGCCAGTTATACTAAGTGTCACCCCCGCGAGTAAGGAAAGTTGTTATCCTTGGTACAGAAGGATTATCGCAAGGTGAGTAAGGGTCATCGATGATGTGAGAAGATGCCAAAGATGAAGAGGTAAAACATCTACAGGTAGATCGTCGTAATGCTAAATCTTAGTACTCCCCTAAAGGGGGGAATAGGGAGTGATGTGGCATTAAGTCAGAATTAAGTGGTTCTAGTAACTATGGAATGGTAAAGGAAGATTGCGACAAAAATAAGAAAGGGATGAAATTGCGCTTATTCAAATCCTACAGATATGCTACGATTCCAGAACATTATGCAAACACGACGTCAAGGAAAGGAAGTAAGGGTTCCTTCCTGGGTTGTTATTGATAAATAAGGAGCCAGTGCGAGAGGTAAGTTAAGACAAAGGAAATAACCCAAGAAAGATTAAACGGAATATTGATATGAGAGTAAGTGGTTAGTAGTTGATTCAGGAAGAGCCTAGTTGTGGCTAGATAAGAGGATACAGACAAATCAATAGATTGTGCAAGATAAACAGAGTGAACCCCAACAGGGGGCATTCAGCCTCTCAGTTGTGACATTATAATACTTGAGATATATTCATATGGGGAAGTTAAAAAGGTACCGTATGAGTGTTACGGAAACAAAAGAGAGTGCCACTGGGAAGATAGTCAAAAATATCAATTCAGGAGCAACCCCACAAGCACGAGGGCAGGGGGATAAGTAACTACGGATAAGTATAGGCAAGGAAGGACATCAGAAGGTCCGTCGAGTATACAATGTAATAAGCTCACAACTTTACAAGAGTCAGAGGGTCCTCCCTAAGTACTACAATGAAAGACTAGCTAAGGAAATAAGTAAGAAGGCTTCAACCTAAACTTAGTGACCTAAAGAGGAAATGGTCTTATAACAACAGTCTCACAACAATATTGTAAGCACTCCAAAGGAAAGTGGCACCTACCATGGCTAATGAACGGGAAGTAAAATTAAAAGTAATATTCAAGATCATATGAGTTGCACGAAAACTCTGGCATATGTGGGCACTAAGATAAGCTAAGTATGGACGCAACAAAGGGCAGAAAGACCAAGAAAGGTAATAGCTTACGTTGAAAGAAAGCTAAGATGGAACGAGAGAAATTATTCGATCAATGATCCAGAGTTGGTTACGTTATGAACGCACTTAAGGGTTCGGAGTTTTATACATGCAGCATATACAGCCGTAGAAGATTCTGGTATACATTAAAAGAAAGAATTGAGGCCAGGTTGTAGACGAAGGATTGAATTGTTAAAGGATTGTATCATGCATATTTCTCAGTGCCCATGATAGGCTAAATAGAATAACTAATACCATGAATTGCAGATCGGGAGATAACTTAAGCCTACATAAAGGCCGATTAGAAGAAGGAGGAAACTAAAGAGTTACATCAACGAAGTAAATCAGGAATCCGATTATTGGACCCAGAAGTTACCGGAATCATGATTGAGAACATTGCAGAGTCACTCTTAATATCAAAGGTCCAGTTAGAAGTGTAGACATGCGATTTTTGACCCTCCCCAATATTTTTTATATTTTAGCATGTAAATATTTAATCTAGGCCTAATATAGCTATTTCAACTAATTTTTACTCTTTTACGTTATTTTAATACAAGAAAATAAAAATTACAAAAAAAAATATTTTATTTTATGCACCTTTCATAAAGTAAAAAATATACAAAAATAGTACCTTATTTTTACCTTTATATAATCTTAGAAAATACAAAAAATATATGTATAATAGTTTCATGTTTTAATATAGTTTAGTTTAATTAATTAGAATTTGTTTTTGCATCATGTAGTATAGTTATCTTATATTAAAGGAATTTAGCTATTGTTTTGAATAATAATTTTGGAGTCTTCTTAGCCCAAAATTGAGACACAAAAAGACATGGTCCAACCCCAATCACCCTTAGCCCATTCTTCCCAACCCATTAGCCCATTTAAGTGCAAGATTTAATCCTAACCATCTATTTTCCTTCTAATCCAATGGTCATCATCCCTTCCCACTTCCATATAAAATACCCAATTATAGAAACTCTACCCTAAGTTTTCAATGCCAACACCCTACACACACAAAAAACACAAAATCAGCCGTTTCTATCATTTTGAACCCCAAAATCTGCTCCAAAACCCACCTCCCTCAACACCAATATTCAGCTCCAACGCTGCTGTGAAAATGCAGCAACTCTCCTCCCCAAACCAGCCATGAAATTCACCTCCAAAACACCTTTAAACTAGCTCAAAATAGCAATATTTCACAGCCGAACCCAGCTGGAAAATACAGCAATAAGCGCCATTAAAACCATCGTAATCCTTCCCAAGGCAGCGTGTAATTGGGTTTGAGCCAGATTCGATTTGACATCGAGGTTCCGGCGTGGCTTTCAGTTGGCGGGGCCGCTCACTCTCAGCTTCGTTAGAGGCTCCTCTTTGTATATTGGTTGGAACCTCTTGCAAACATTGAAATCTAATCAAAAGGTCCATTTTTAATCTATTTTTTTTGTCAATATAATAGTAGAGCTGTTGTGGCTTTTGTTATATGCTATGCCTATTCCTATGGTCGGGTAGATGTTTTCCAGTTTGGATTTGCTTATTAGATTTGCTTTATTGAGTTTTAACTTGAATTCATTATGTGACTATTAAGTAATTTGTTTAGTTTGATTAAGTATAAATTTAAATAGCGATGACCATGTGATTAGTTGGAAATTTGTGGTGGACTGTGAATATTTAGTAATTACAATTTTAGATGTTCTTTGTTTTCTTTAGCACATAGTAACGAATCAATGCTTTTGCTGTAAATGTCATAAGTGTTTTCTCTTTCTCTATAGAAGTTTTAATCAAGTACATTTCTTTTGCTTATTGTTTGAATATTTTAGTTGAAATCATGTTGCAACAAGTTTATTACTGGTTAAAATAGATCTTTGATATACTGCACTAGGCTTCATTAGATTTGAATGTTTGGGCCTAAGTTTAGTTTAGGGATGACGGATGCTGGAAATAATTTTGACGAAAAGATAAAGAAATTTGGCCCAAAAGAATTATGTCTAGCCCACCTCCTTTAAGTAAAATAAGCAACTTTTGAACATCGTAGTCTGCTTTAGCTAAGCAAAAGTTTGTAAAATAATTCGAGGTGTGCCGTGCCAAATAAATCTCAAAATGAATGGCCCTCATTTAATTAATTTTAATCCTTAGAAATCGAGGCGTGCCATTTAGTTGAATTTTCCATGGCCCTCGCAAAGTTAAAAGTGCGTAGTTGCTTTAGGCGCGCTATTTAAAAAATTACTTTCCTGAACTCGGGTGTGCATTTCATGCAACCCAAATCCAAATCCCAAAACGTTGAATAAAAAATATGTCGAGGATACGAGTGCATTTCATGTGACGTGATCCAAAAACACGTTTTTGGACGACGTTCACTTTCTTAAAAAATTTAATTTAAAGCGGTTAAATAATTCTAAAATTGCACAATAGGATAACATGTATTAAAATCAGACTTTAGCCAAATATAGCAGTTGAGCGACCGTGCTAGAACCACGGAACCCGGGAGTGCCTAACCCCTTCTCCCGGGTTAACAGAATTCCTTACCCGAATTTCTGGTTCGCGACTGTTAAACAGAGTCAAACCCTTTCCTCGATTCGGGATTCGAACCGGTGACTTGGGACACCATAAATCTCCCAAGTGGCGACTCTGAATCTCTTAATAAAATGAATCCCGTTTCGATTGTCCTTTAATTGAAAAAACTCCTTTATTATACCCTTAACGGGATGTAGTAGAAAAAAGGGAGGTGTGACAAGAAGAATACCAACCTCATAAGAAGTCAGTATAAAGCTCTCATCGAATCATGCAAAAAGGTACAAGTATTATAATAGAAGTTCAAGTTGTGGATGTGAATTATACCTATATGGAAGGGAGGTCATGAAGGAGATAGAAGATGTGATATGAGACTTTAAGGTAAGTAAGGTAAAGGTGAACAACGTACGAGAAGTAGGTTGTGAATAGTCCATACTTCGGATAAAAGGCTAGACGCGCGGGGATTCAATATCCAGAAATGATAGCGGCATCGTCAGTGACATATCTTATAGCCTATGGTTTCTAGTTATCGAGAGGTCTAGTTAAGAAAGTAAAAGAAGAGTTAGAAACGATGTGATGTCTCACTTGATGTTCCAGAATAACACAACGAAATCTATGGTGAAAGGAAGTTGAAGGAAGGCTGCGAGTAGTATAAACGGATATGTATGGGTCGCAAGCTAAAGTATGGTAAAGCGACAAGCTTGTAGGAAGACAAGAGTAAGGATAAGAAAGCGCGAGTGAGAAGATGACGAGAATGGATAAGCCCTCGGGATTAAGCCTGCGAAAATGAGAGAGAACTGATGGGTTCTCTAAATTATATAAAGCTCAGTATATCTTGAATGAGCTCAAAGGAGTCTATGACTAGTAGCATTTAGAAGAAATGGAATGCTGACTTGGTAATAAACTGAGGTTGTAATTGTGACAGATAAAAGATGACGTTTGGGCCGTTGATTGAATAATGATTTGAAGGGAAAAAAAAGGGGAGGAGGAGAAAAGATTTCGCGGATGGCACAGGATTAGAGTACCCCCATAAGGTGAATCACATTGAGATACTATGAAATATGATTATGGAAATCACTTCAAGTATTTGTCGATGCAACGTAAGCCCTAGTGGCAAGATATTTCGTAAGAAGTTTCAGTTATCAATGATGGATTGTAGATTGATATTGAGGTGAATCAACATTGGATGGATAAAAGTTACAAAGTATGAAATGAGGTTAGGTCGTCACTCTTAAGATGAACAGTAATGAGGAAGCATTAAAGGCTTAGACTTATACAAAAAGGATAAGAAATAAGAGTAAGATGGAATTTGGTAGCAGATCTCAGTAACGATAAATCGAAGTAAGAATTATGGTATAGTATGACCTACGTAGATACAGTAAAGTCATACGAATGGATAACCAGGTCTATGAAATAAGATATAGCCATATTCACAAGTTCTACAAAGTACCGAGCGAAGAACTTCAGTACACCTATAGATGCTCAGAGAGGCATCCTCTTAAGCCTTGTATATGTTTACAAAGTAAGGCCTAGAGATTGGCTAAAAGTTGGAGGAAAAAGGAGAGAAGAGTCGCATAGGCACACTGACAAGGTCAGTATCGTAGAGGCTGCATGGTAGGAGGTAGCAACAATTACGAGATTGGAAGGAATTCGATCACAAGTCATGGTGTGGGAAAGAGGCCTAAAGGGGGGAATGCCTGTCCTTTGGAGTTATTCACAGAACAACTGCCTAAATGGCAAGGAGAGTATTAAGGTATTCACAAGAGCTATAAGTTATGAAAATGATAAGAGTATCAGTCAACATTCGAGGACGAATGTTCCAAAGAGGGGAATGATGTTACGCTCCGCAATATTACGATGATGTTACGCCTTGCAGTATTACATTACGATGATGTTACGCTTCGCAGTATTAAATAATGACGATGTTGCACCCTGTAGTATTGTACGTTGAATTTGTCGTAAGGTAATTGACATCAGTCCAAGGAAAAGATTATTTGGAGATTATAAGGATTATGCCATTTCAAGCAAGTGATGAGTAAATTCGTGAAGCTGAGAGGGGAAGCAAGTCAAAGAAAATAAATTTTCGTTCATGTTTGGCATGTTGGGATAAAATACGGGCCGAGCGTTATTACCCGATATTTATGGATTAGTACCATACAAGGTACCATATGACCATGATAGTATGATATATAAAAGGGTATTAAAAATGAGTAGTATTTTAAGTAATTTGAGATAATTCTTAATTATGCGGGTAATTGATTAATTAATTGGGTAATGGAAATAAGGAGTCTAACGTGGCAGCAAGACCTTGCCCAAACTATGACTCATATTATGAGTGAAATGGTGGAAAATTTAAGTAGTATGTGGCAGCAAGATCTTGTCCAATTTTCTTTCAAGCTAAGGAATCAGAACACCTTAATGATATGAAATTATGAAGAGAAAATAAAGGAGAAACTGCTTGGTTGTCCAAAAAAACAAGAAAAGATTCATTCTTCAATCTTTAAATGTCTCTCGGATGAAGTGCCTGATTGTTGCAGCTTAGCTTGTAACATCAGTTCTTCGATACGTTTCTTTTCTTCCTTTAAACCCCTTTCCTCAAGTTCTTTGACGAGATTATCATACATGGTATCCGTAGGGAGGAACCCTCGAAGCACTACTAGCTCAAAAACAGCACAAGCACGCTCAGGATTCCTATTCCTACAAAGACCGCGAACAAGAAGAGCATATGTTCCAAGATCCATTTGTCACGTCATTTTTGAACATGTGAATCAATAGAAAGGTCTCATAGCAAAGTCTTAGGACGCAAGAACTCAAGAATTCAAGATTAAGCATCTTAGCAACGTGACTCTAAAGAAGCCCGGTATAATCTTTCTCAAAAATATCATACGGATTTTTCCCTACTCCGATCTTACCGTCACGAGTTTTGTCGCAATTGTCATGTGTTAGAAGGGATTGTCCAGAGAACCGGTTCAGGTATGTTAAGGTTATCCCTTATTTCTTTTTGGCATGATCTATACGACACGAACAAAACGAGCAAATGCACAACTTCCATAAATGACTCTATTTATAGAAATACTAGAGATGATTATGTTCTTGATTCCCCATGTGTCATATTATTCTATCATCTGTTCATGGGTCTCAAAAATACGTAAGTTGGTAAAGTTTATTTCATGGTATTAATCAGAGGCATAATGGTCTTATGACGTACCAAGAGATTTTATTAACGTATTTCATATGCATATCATGCATTTATACATGCACATTGACCCATGACCAGATGGCGTTATATACGCGTGTATGTATATATATATATATATATATATATATATATATATATATATATATATATATATATATATATATATATGTATGTATATGTATATGTATGTATGTATATATATGTATGTATATGTATATGTATGTATGTATATATATGTATATGGGATATGGGAAAAGGTATGGCGTTATATACGGACCACCACCTGATCAGCTGGTATGCGTTGATGATTTTGCCCACAGTGGCCTAGATGATATGATGGGATGCCCTCAGAGGCCTGATGATGTTATGAAACATGTACCTATGCACGACATGATATTCATACGCATATGCATGACACTATAATTATTTCATGATTTATAGAGTTATCCAGACACAGGTTGAGTCATTTACTCTATATTTCTTCCATGTCTGTTATGTACTTATTTATGTGCCTTACATACTCGGTACATTATTCGTAATGACGTCCTTTTTGCCTGGGGACGCTGCGTTTCATGCCCGCAGGTCCCGATAGACAGGTCGAGAGTCCTCCAAGTAGGCTATCAGCTCAACGGAAGATGTTGGTGCGCTCCATTCGCTCTGGAGTTGCTTGTTTGGTCAGTATGATATCGACGCGTATTGTTTGGTATGGCGGGGCCCTGTCCCGACCTTTATGTTAAGTGTGTACTCTTAGAGGCTCGTAGACAGAGGTAATGTATGCGAATGCTTGCATGGCCTTGCCGGCCTATGTTTTGAGTTTACAAATGATCATGTTGGCCTTATAGGCCCGTATATCACATGCATAAGTTTTTATATCAAGTTGGGTCATCCTATATTGAGTATTCCTCTATGTTTATTCTGGTCAGCCCATGACGGCCCGTTTGGCCCATTTTCCAACGAAAGTACAATAAGAAAGATATGTTATGTTGGTACTCGGTTGAGTAGGGTACCGGGTGCTCGTTGCGACCCATAGGTTTGGGTCGTGACAGTGATCCGCTCCCATTTCCACTCCGGAATCTCTAACTTCGGAAGCAATCCACCCGGTCGTTGAGCTCATACTTCACCTGTTGGCAAATTAGACACCGAGCAACATATTCCACTATGTCCTTATTCATTCTCCTCCACCAATAATATTGTCTCAAGTCCTGATACATCTTCGCGGCACTCGGATGAATACTGTACCGCGAGCTATGAGCCTCCTGAAGAATCAACTCACGCAAACCCTCCACATTAGGCACACATAGCCTCCTTGCATCCTCAATGCGCCATCATACCCGATAGTGACCTCCTTAGCATCACCGTACTGGACTTTGTCCTTAAGGACAAGAAGATGGGGGTCATCATACTGTCGCTCCCTGATACGATCATAAATAGAAGACCGGGAGACCACACAAGCCAATACTCGACTAGGCTTAGAAATATCCAATCTCACAAACTGGCTGGCTAAGGCCTGAAAATCCAACGCCATGGGCCTCTCTGCTGCAGGTAGATAAGCCAAACTCTCCAAACACTCTGCCTGGCGACTCAAAGCATCGGCCACCATATTGGCCTTCCCCTGGTGGTACAAACTAGTGATATCATAATCCTTAAGCAGCTCTAACCACCTCCTCTAACGCAAATTAAGATCCTTCTGCTTGAACAGATGCTGCAAACTACGGTGATCAGTATAGATCTCACAAGGGACACCGCACAAATAATGCCGCCAAATATTCAAGGCATGAACAATAGCTGCTAACTCAAGGTTGTGGACAGGATAGTTCTTTTCATGCATCTTCAGCTATTTGGACGCTAGGCAATCACCCTACGGTCCAGCATCAACACCGCGCCGAGGCCAACTCGCGACGCATCACAATAGACTGTATAAGACCTCGAACCTGTAGACAATATCAATACTGGGGTGTAGTCAAAGTTGTCTTGAGCTTTTGAAAACTCTCCTCACACTCCTCCATCCACCTGAACGGAGCACCCTTCTGGGTCAGCCTGGTCATAGGTGCTGCCATAGATGAGAATCCCTCAACAAATCGACGGTAATAACCCGCCAAACCAAGAAAACTCTGAATCTCTGTAGCTGAGGATGGTTTAGGCCAACTCTGCACTGCCTCCACCTTCTTCAGATCCACTTTGATCCCTTCATCCGACACTATGTGACCCAAAAATGCCACGGAATCCAACCAGAACTCACATTGAGAACTTTGCATATAATTTCTGTTCTCTCGAGGTCTGAAGCACTATCCTCAGGTGCTGCTCATGATCTTCCCGACTTCGGGAGTACACCAGAATGTCATCAATAAAGACAATGACGAACGAGTCAAGATAAGGTCGGAATACACTGTGCATCAAATGCATAAATGTTGCTGGGGCATTGGTCAGCCCAAATGACATAACAAGGAACTCGTAATGACCATACCGAGTCCTGAAAGCAGTTTTCGGAATATCTTGCTCCCGAATCTTTAACTGATGATAACTTGAACGCAAATCAATCTTGGAAAACACTCGAGCACCCTGTAACTGATCAAATAGGTCATCCATACGAGGCAAAGGATACCGGTTCTTCACTGTAACTTTGTTCAACTGGTGATAATCAATGCACATACGCATAGAACCATCACTTTTCTTCACAAACAAGACAGGAGCACCCTAAGGTGACACACTGGGCCGAATAGAGCCCTTATCAAGCAAATCCTGTAAATGTTCCTTCAACTCAGGAGGGGTCATACGATAAGGAGGAATAGAGATGGGCTGAGTGCCCAGCAATAAATCAATGCCAAAATCAATATCTCTGTCGGGCGGCATGCCCGGAAGATCAGCTGGAAACACATCGGTGAAATCCCTCACTACTGGGACTGAATCAACTTTAGGGGTATCTACTGACATCTCTCACATAAGCTAGATACGCGTCACACCCCTTCTCAACCATTCGCTGAGCTTTAAGAAATGAAATAACTCTATTGGGGTGTAATCTAAAGTATCCCTCCACTCTAATCACGGTACACCTGGCATAACTAGCATCACGGTCTTGGCGTGACAATCAAGAATAGCATAATGGGGCGACAACCAGTCCATGCCCAAGATAACATCAAAATCTACCATGCTGAGCAATAATAAATCGGCTCTGGTCTCAAAACCACTAAGAGCAATCAAACACGACCGATAAACACGGTCCACAACAAGAGAATCTCCTACAGGAGTAGACACATAAACAGGGGAACTCAAAGAATCCCGAGATACGCCCAAATGAAGGGCAAAATAAGAGGACGCATAGGAATAAGTAGAGCCTGGATCGAATAGAACCGATGCATCTCTATGATAGACCGGAACAATACCCGTAATGACAAAATCAGAAGCAACAGCCTCTGTACGAGCAGGAAAGGCATAGTATCTGGCCTAGCCTCCCCCTCTAGGACGACCTCCACCTCTAGCTGGCTAAGCAGGTGGGGTGACAGCTGGTGCTGTAATCATAGCCTGGGAACCCTGTGGAGCATGCTATGGATGAGAAGTCTGTGGAGGTGCACCCCTCCTAAGCCTGGGATAATCCCTCACCATATGGCGAGTATCACCACACTTAAAACAAGCTCTGGGAGGACGTGGCGGCTGTGACTAGCTCGGGCCATGTCTGTTGGACTGACCACTGAAAGCACCCCGTGCAGGAGGCACACTAGATACTGGAGGTGCATAATAAGGCTCGTGAGGTCTAGGAGGAGCTGGAATACCACTAGCGGCTGGAAGAGCTGAATGAACGGGGCGGCTCACATAGCCCCTACCATGACGAACTGCAGTTGGGGCACGAGCACCAGAATAATGGCCCGACTCTCGAGACCTCTTGGCCTTTCTCTCCTCCCTATCCCGAGCAAGCATGCCCTCTACTCTCCAAGCAATACTCACCACCTGCTGATAGGCGATATCCATCTCTAACTCCCGGGCCATGCTAGACCTGATGCTGGGAATGAGCCCCTTAATAAACCGATGAACCCTCTCTCACTCTGTAGAAACCAAGGCCGGTGCATGCCTAGCCAAGTCACTAAAACGGACAGCATAGTACCCTGGCGCAACTACTCAAACTCCGCGCGCCATGCGTCCCTGAGGCTCTGAGGGACATACTCCCTCAAAAACATATCCAAGAACTGAGTCCATGCAAGGGAAACTGCCTCAGCCGGACTGTTCAACTCAAAAGTACGCCACCGCTGATAGGCTGTCCCTCGAAGTTGGAAGGCAGTGAAAGAAACCCCACTCGACTCTGCTATGTCCATAGTGCGGAGGATACGGTGGCACTCCTCCAGAAATCCACGAGCATCCTCTGATGCTAGACCACTGAATGTAGGAGGGTTGTACTTCTTGTACCTCTCAAGCCTCCGCTGCTCCTCCTCTGAAACTGCTACCCTACCCTCAGGGTGACCTAGGGCTACACGCTGTACCGGTATAACCCCTGGAATCGGATCAACCTGAACCCGCTGCTCTGGAGTACGCGCGGCAGGAGTCTGTGCTCCTCCCCCGGACTGAGATGTGGCTGCTGCAAAGGGAATCAACCCTGCCTGAGCTAGAGTGTTGTACATGCTCATGAACTGCGCAAGGGTCTCCTGGAGAGCTGGAGTAGAAGTAGTAGTAGGCGTATCAGGTGCCTGTGCTCCGGCTGGAGCTACTAGTGGCTCCTCTATAGCAGCTCGCTCGGGTTCTCTGGCTGTACCACGTGCGCGTCCTCGGCCTCTACCCCGGCTCCGACCTCTGACGGCTCTAGCAGGGGTCGCGGGTGCCTGGTCATTCCCGGTAGCACGTGTCCTCACCATCTGTGAGAGAATAGAAGACAGAAGTTTAGAATTTCAAGGTCAATAATCTCGCACGACAAGGAATCAAATGAAGTGGAATTTTCCTAACACTTCCATAGCCTCCCGAAGATAAGTACAGACGTCTTCGCACCGATCCGTGAAAGTCTAATAAACTGGCTTGTGGCTTACGACTCCTATGAACCTAGAGCTCTGATACCAACTTGTCACGATCCTAGTTCTACCTCCGTGAACCTGTCGTGACGGCACCTAGTCTTTACGACTAGGTAAGCCTAACTTTGCGGAGAAGGAACGAAAAACATAAAAGCTATCAACTAAGAGTAAATTTTAAACAAGGAAACGTAATGCCGCTCAGCATATAAATTAATCACTTCCGAACAGTATATATAACTCTCCCAAAACCCGGAATATCATAAGTCACAAGCTAAAGAAAAGACACAGTACTCCCATACTCCATAGTCTAATACAAGAAGAAAATACAAGAAGACTTTAACTTGAGGAAGAGTAAGGTCTGCGGACGCAGCAGATATACCTCGAAGTCTCTACACTCGTCTCGCCTCACTGGTAATGCAACTGAGGTGAGGTACCTGGATCTGCACACGAAAAATATGTGCATGAAAGGGCATGAGTACACCACAGCGGTACACAGTAAGTGCCAAGCCTAACCTCGGTCGAGTAGTGACGAGATCAGGTCAGGGCCCTACTGGTATATATATAACAAAATAATTCAGAATGAAATATTGCAGTAAAGATAAATACTAAAATTTAACGAGAATGAAATCACAGAAAAACAACAGCTCAGTACATAAAGATAACAATAGGGGATCTCCCGGGATAATGTCCCATGGTGCCAAATGTAAATGTGCAGGGGATCTCCCGGGATGGATCTCCAGGGATACCGTCCCGTAGTCCCAAAAGTAAATGTGTAGGGGGATCTCTCGGAATACCGTTCCGTAGTCCCAAAGTAACATATAGTACAGGGGGATCTCCCGGGATACCGTCCCGTAGTCCCAAACATAGACGTGCAGGGGGATCTCCCGGAATAACGTTCCGTAGTCCCAAAGTAAATATGCAACTCAATCAACATAAACAACAGTTTCAGCAAGGAATTCTACACTTTAGACTAAGTTCATATCAAAGAAGACAGGAAATTTTCACTAAGCATGCTGCACAGAGCTCAGATGGGCAGTTAAGACAGTTAAGGCACGTAGGTATGCTTTCCTAAGCTAAATAGGATAGTTACATATACTAGTGTTGCTAAATTAAAAATGAAACCAAATATTTGCTTAATGAAAACGGGGTTTTTCAACAAATAGCCCATGTACGCACTCGTCGCCTCACGTACACGGCGCTCATATATCAAACAGTACCAAATCCTAAGGGGAGTTCCCCCACACAAGGTTAGGCAAGCCACTTACCTCGAACCAAGCTCAAATCAATCCGAAACCACGCTCTTGCCACGAGTATCCAACTCCGAGAGGCCCAAATCTAATCAAATCAATTACATAACGTAAATATAGCTACAAACAACTAATTTAGCTAATATAATCAAAGCTAAGGCAAGAAAATAGAAAAACGCCCAAAAATCCTTCCCAGGCCCATGTCTCGGAATCGGTTAAAAGTCACAAATTATGAACACACATTCACTCACGAGATCACTCGTGCAAAAATATCCAAATCCAACGCCTAAATCCCACTCAAATCTCAGATTTTTGGTTGGGGAACTTTTCCCCCAATTTCTCAGCTTCCTCACTCAAATCCTCTAATTAGATGAAGAATACAATAATAGATTAATGTAATATGATCAAAATCGAGTTAGGATTAGTTACCCAATAGCTCTCCTTCAAAATCTCTTGAAAAATCGCCTTCCACTGAGCTGCAGATTGAATTTTGTGATATGAATTTCAAACCCTCGAAAATCTCCTCTTCTGCCATGCGATTTCTGCTTCTGCAATCCCAGCACCGCATTCTGCACCTGCGGAATTTCCATCGCATGTGTGGTTTTTCACTTAATGCACCTCGTCCGCTTCTGTGATCAAGAGGTCACACCTGTGTGCGCGCACCTGCGTATCGTTGTCCACTTCTGCAGTCCTAGACCGCTCCTGCGTTTCCTTCACTCGCACCTGCGGGCATCGCAGATGCGGAACTCCCCTCGCACCTACGATCCCAGACCTATTGCCAAAAATCCGCTTCTGCGCTTGGTTGTCCGCATATGCGGCCCCACACCTGCGGTTCCCTACCGCAGGTGCGAAAACACCAGAACCAGCACACCAGAAAATCCTCTAAGTCCAAGTTTTCACCCGTTGAGCATCCGAAACACACCCGAGGCCCCCGGGACCTTAACCAAACATACCAACCAATCCTAAAGCACCATACGAATCGAGCCCTCAAATCACATCAAACAATGTCGAAAACACAGTTCATCCTCCAATCCAAACCTAATGAACTTAAAACTTCAAAATTCTACAACCGATGCCGAAATTTATCAAACCACGTCCGATTGCCCCCAAATTTTGCACACAAGTCATATTCAACACTACGGACCTACTCCAACTTCCGAAATCGGATTCCGACCTCGATATCAAAAATTTCCCTACCAGCTGAAATTCCAAAAATTCAACTTTCGCCATATCAAGCCTACTACGGACCTCCAAAACACAATCCGAACACGCCCCTATGCCCAAAATATCCAACGGAGCTAACGGAATCGACGGAACTCCATTCTGGAGCCGTCTTCACAATGTTCCGACTACGGTCCAAATTCTAAGACTTAAGCTCTCATTTAGGGACTAAGTGTCCCAAAACACTCCGAAACTCAAAACGAATCACCTCGGCAAGTCACAATAGCAGAAAAATTCGGGGGAAGCAGTTAATAGGGTAGGGGCGTAAATTCTCAAAACGACTGCCCCGGTTGTTGCACTAAATCTATCTGAAACTCACCCAAGCCACTCGGGACGTCGTCCGAACATACCAACAAGTCCTGTAACACAACACAGACCTACTCGAGGCATCAAATCACATCAAATAATGTCGAAATTACGAATCACACTTCAAATCGAACTTAATGAACTTATGAACTTTCAACTTCTACAACTCGCGCCGAATCATATCAAATCAACTCAGAATGACGTCAAATTTTGCATGCAAGTCCCAAATAACATAGCGAACCTAATCCAACTCTCGGAATCACATTTCAACCCCGATATCACCAAAGTCAACTCTCGGTCAAACCTCTCAACCTTCCAAAACTTTAACTTTTCAATTTTCGCTAAAATGCTTCAATTTACCCTACGGACCTCCAATTCCAAATATGGACACACACCTTAGTCCAAAATCACCATACGAAGCCGTTGGAAACATCAAAACCTCAATCCGAGGTCAAATGCTAAAAAGTCAAACTTGGCCAACTCTTCTAACTTAAAGCATCAATCCTGAAGTTCATTCTTCCAAATCGATTCCGAGTAATTTGAAAATCAAAATCGACGATTCACACAAGTCATAATACATCATGCGGAGATACTTCTGCCCTCAAACTGCCGAGCGAAGTGCAAATGCTCAAAACGACCAGTCGGGTCGTTACATTCAACTTCTATCACTAATACTTGCAAAGCTTCATAATTGGTGCAACAAATTCATTAAAGCTAGGGTATTGTAAAGACTTTTAGAATTTAGACAAGCTACCTAATTTAGATTCTTCAATTAACTATACTTTATTTATTAACCGCTGCATTTTTTGTTTTTTTTTTTGCGATTAAGAAAGTAGGTAAATACCAACTACGTTGAAAATAGTGGATCAAGAAGAGAATAAGTGACTTAACTAAAATGATGTGGGAGACTCTGGGTCACTTGATAGATTAAGGGGTAATTTTAAAAAGTTTGCTGATGGTAGGGATAAATTTGGCCGGATAATATAACGATAGGGACGAATTTAGCCGAATAGTATAACGGAGGTCAGATGTAGACAATATTCAACAGTAGAAGGGCAAATTTGGATCTTTCCCATACAGATATCTCCCTTTTTTCAGCATGGTGTTACGAAGGTAGACTTTATCCACAAGACGCCCTGGCTTTTTTTTTTTTTTTAGTTTTTCAATCTTCTGTCGCTCATTCTTGCATATGTAAATCCTTGATGGCCTACTGACATTTATGTCAGACCAGAGCATTCTTCTCAAGAACGAAAGCAGAGAGACTGACTGAATTTCAACTTAAACCAAAATAAATTACCAAAACGCAAGATTGAAATCTTTTTTTTTTTTTTTTTTTGGTTTCCAACCTGATTTCAGTACTCACATAATATGGACCTGATTAAATTTAAATTCGCGTTGAAACGTCTCACATTGGAAAGTACAATACTTTCTAACCAAGGTGACTCTATACTTAGGGCTCGAACCTAAAACATTTAATTTGGATTAAGAAATACTTATGACTCCAGCACAACCCTCGTTCGTAAGATGATTGGAATTTTAAAGTTGAAAGCATCCAGCTAGAATAATCAAACCCAAATATCATGCTGTAAGAAATGCTTGCATAGCTTCACAGATACAAAGATTAACATCATTACAATTTCACCATAATTCATAAGCACATTTTTTAAAGCAATTTCTACACAAACTTAAGTGAGGTATGCAACATTATCATAATCACTTCTTTCACTAGCTACGACAGCAACAACTAAAATACTGAGAAAATGTAACTGTTGTCTTACTTTTTCTTCCTCCAGAGCTGTTTGTATAGTCTTTACGTAATTATGATGTTCTATTTTTCTCTGCCATAATTAATGTGGAGTTCTAATTATTTATCCATTTGTTTATTTCTATCACATTTTTCATTCTCATAATTAACCATAAAGGTTTAAGTCGCGATGGTATGTTGAAAATAGTAGCACACAGCGGCGGACCCATGATTTGAAGGTGGCAGGGATATTATTGTCGAATAAAAATTTAAGCAAATACTAAAGTTGGAATCGAACTTAGGTAGTACACTAAAAGTTAAGTTGTGCCCCGGCACCCTAAATCAACCAATGCAGTTGTCTAAGATTTAAATTGTAGGTGTCAATCGAAACATATATATATATATANATTGGGATGGTAAAAGGCTCTATGATTATTCCACGGCCTTCGCGGAAGCTCTTGACGATATTGACCCTTTTGGAGATGTTCTATAAGCCATAGTTGGAGTAATAAGTTGCAACCCTCAAAATGACTGGCCCCTCGTTGACAGTTTTCCAAAGCTCGGTAGATCTCCGCAACAATCATGGGCACTATGATGAAATGTTGCCCTTCAATCCCCTCCATTAGTGTCTTGGCGACGATGGCTAGTCTGGTATGGATCCTAGCCTTCTTCATGGGAAATACTATCATTCCCAGGAAGCAGAACATGAAGACGAAAACTCTCCTGTGGATATGCCCCAATGATGTGAGGGTGAATTTATCTGGATAGTTACGGTAGGACTTGCTATGATCGTACCTCTCGTACAGGTAGTCGAAAGGAACATAGGAATCCTTCAAACAAGTCAAGTCTGAATTTTTCTTCAACCCCATCATTTTGAAGAAACCCTTACCCTTGCGGTTTTCTGGCATGAGTAAACCTGGAGTCTCCCAAGGAATACCGGCTAACCCGCCTATTTCCTCGAGAAATTGTGTCATTTCAAGGTCCCCAAATCGAAATATTGATCTATCACTGTCCTAGAATAAGGTCGCAACCTCTATGATTTTGTTGTCCGGCCGAATTTCCAAAAGAGAGGGTAAGTTTCCCAAATACTTGCGGACAGGAGTCCGGTCACTGGAATGAAGGTCCTCCCACCATCTCAGCAACCTTGGGTGAATATTGGTTACCATGCCGAATCTGGGGATTTCGTGCCTCATTTCCCGCAAAACAAAGCGTTAGTCCCTCACCCCCGCCGGACTCGACTATTTAAATCAATAATTGGCATAAACGGCATTTAGTCCTCCAAATAAATGCACAGAGTATGGTGTTGTCCGTTTGGGTTCCAGAGGAATCCAGTGGACTTTAGATAAGGCTATCTTAAAGAGTCATTATGTGGACAGCATAACTGACTCGACTAGGTTTGACAGTGATGCATGAACAGCTAAACAGAATAAGGTTTCTATGGGGTGCTAGACCGGTACCCTTGAGCGGACAACTCAAGAGGGAGAGGCACAGAACCATCGACTGCACCGCTGATCGACTAGTTTTACCGCAAATACGCCTTTGCCAAAATTTAGGGGGTAATAATATTGGAAGAGCGCAACTACTCATCAAGCGTTGCTATGGTATTTGTTTGGCACGAGTGGAATATGATGTTGAAAAAATGCAATTACAAGAATGAAACAAATTGCCACGTATTTTCACCTTTATAATGATTACAATAATTGCTCAAAATTACAATGGTATTGAAGGAAAACAGTAAATGAAAGCGTTAAAGGAAAAAAAAAAGAAACAAAAAGACAAGTCAGTTTCGAATAAAGGCATTAAACAAAGCGATAAAGAAAACAGTAAAGTCACATATAACATGCAGTGGTAGAATCCTAAAGAAATCCCCAACAGAGTCGCCATGTTGTCGATGCCCCCTTTTTCTCTAAAGCGAGATCGGGTTTATGACATTTGGAAAGACAACTCTATTCCCGTTTGGGAATTGGATTTTTGAATTTGAAGAGTCGCCACCTAATGATTAAGTGCATTAGGACACTAAGGGTTTTGAATTTGAAAATTAGAGTTCGGGTAAGGGCTAGAAATTATCTTGAGGGGAAGGTGTTAGGCACCACTCAAGATCCACTAGTGTGGTTCCCGGCCATGCTACAATTGTGACTTTAAATGCAAACAACAAGTAGACAAGCAAGAATTACAAACACAAAGAGGGATTTTCACATAATGGTTGCAAGGGATTAAGGAAATTAAAGAAACTGAATTTTGATAGAGGAAGCAGTTTTAAAAGCTTGAATAAAAGAGAAAAAGAGAAATTTTTACATAGTTGTTGCAAGTTAAAAGCAGTTTAAAAGCTGAAGTTTGGCAAAATAAAATGGACAAATAAGGGAAGGGGTCCTAGGTTTATACATAATATGGATCACCCCACACAACACCCGGTAACCGTTTATACACGTGGTGTTATCGCGTGGTCATCATATCCATATCTACCCTTTCCCACCCCGTTAAGGTATTAAGCGCGAAATGGTATCGTTACCTATAGCATGCTATTACCCGTCCCAATCCTATCAGTCCCGGAGGCATTTGGGACTTCTAATCCTATCAAGGGAAGGAATTTTTGGGCTTTTTCAAGAGTTTAGAAATGTAAAAATTCTAATGCGTCAAACAAAACATATAGGGTAGTTATGGGGTACACATAACAATTAAAGGCTCACATAAGCCTCCTCAAAATCACGAAAATGTAGTTTAGCATGCCTTACATATACTGATTAGGTCTGAATTAAACTTAAACGTTACGCGGACTGGTTCAACCCATATTTTTAGACAAGAAATCCGCATTAGGTCCGCCTGGCTGCAATTATTGAAGACTGATGCAGTTACAGCTTTTACCCTAAGGCTTGCCTAGGTGAAACCTATAGACATGATATCTACTGGTTTCAGAAAAGAAGTAAACAGGTTACAGAAGAGTTGCCCGTTTTAACAGAATAATACAAGTTCTGCAATTGATAACGCGTTACTACTGACAGATTACCTTAAAACGAGTGAGGTAATTCAGAATTGATTGACAGTTCCTATAGGCATGTTTTTTAGCGTTGTTAATTTTAAACACTTTTATAGACATGGAAGAAAATGCAGAAAACCTACAACATGATATCTAGGTGTTGCATTTTATTACGAACTTGACATCTGATTGCATTTGGTTATTAAGACCTATAAACATGTTTGCCTAATGAGGAATGGATATGCAACAATCAGAAATGACCTATAGGCATATTTTCTACATGCAGAAATCCTATAGGCAGGGTATCTATGTGAGAACATGCTGAGATTAGAAATCCTATAGACATGGTATCTATATGAGAACATGCTGAAAATAAAAATCCTATAGACAGGTTATCTATATGAGAACATGCTGAAAAATAGAAATCCTATAGACAGGTTTTCTACATGAGAACATGCTGAAAAATAGAAATTCTATAAACAGGTTATCTACATGAGAACATGCTGAAAAATAGAAATCCTATAGACAGGTTTTCTACGTGAGAACATGCTGAAAAATAGAAATCCTATAGACAGGTTTTCTACCCCCTTTCTTCACTAAACCCCATAAGTTATTACAAATTATTACAGACCAAATGAATTAGGCAGAAAAAAATAAAATTACATCAGAAATTTAAGTTGCATCCAAGGAACCTAATTCAGACTCGATATCTAACAATATGACATGAACCAACTTCCGGGGTAAATTTTCGAAGCCTTTCTCTTATTTGGGATGTGTTAAAGTTCCAAGGAACTTCAAGAGTTCCAGGCAGTGCTTACACCCCAAATGTTATTGCAGAACAGATTAAGGTGCAGTGTGGAAGTGCCAGCCCTCAAGTGTCCAAGCTCGGAGGGAACTCAAGGTTCCCAAAGCAAGGCTCACAAGAGGGGGGCAGGACTTAAGGACTAGGAGTAAGTGTAAGTGCAATGAGAGGGAATAAGGGGGAGCCAGGGCAGGTTGGTGGTCATGCCTAGCAACTGGGCTGCTGGCACACCCCTGACCAGCTTGTCAGCTCAAAAAATTAGAGAGTTAGGACCTTTTGAAGGTCAGGTTCAGCCTTGGACAACAATTCATATGCTGCCAGGCTATACCTAAACTCTATACACATAAGGGAATAGGGGAATAGGAGATTGAAAGAGGCTAGGATCCAAAGGACCCAGTCTTAATCCATGACAACAACTTTGCATGTTGCCATGTCTTAAAATACAGCCCAAACACATAAAGGGAATGAGGATAGGGATTCATTGCAACAACAGATAGCAAGACATAAGTATTTATTTTCTTAAAGCTGAACTCTATAAAGCAGTAAAAAGGAAGCTTGTAAGTAAACACATTGTATTTGATGCTTGTCACACCTCCTTTTTCTTACTACACCCGGGAAAGGACGTAAAGGAGTTTTTCCAATTAAAGGACAATCGAAGCGGGATTAGTTTATTAAGAGATTCAGAGTCGCCTCTTGGGAGATTTATGGTGTCCCAAGTCACTGGTTTGAATCCCGAATCGAGGAAAGGGTTTGACTCTGTATTACAGTCGCGAACCAGAAATCCGAGTAAGGAATTCTGTTAACCCGGGAGAAGGGGTTAGGCATTCCCGAGTTCCGTGGTTCTAGCACGGTCGCTCAACTGCTATATTTGGCGAAAATCTGATTTTAATACATGTTTTAACTTATGTGCTTTTAAACCTTGAACCGCTTTATTATTATTTTTAACGAGAATTGCAACGTCGTGAAAACGTGTTTCGAACCGCATCACATAAATGCACCCGCGATTTTTGACACATTTCGACTTCGTTGGGATTTGCATTTGGGTCACATAAATGTGCACCCGTATTTAGGAAGGTAAAATTGTTTAAATTGCGTGCCTAAAGAGACTATCGCGTTATTATCTTTGGGGAAGGCCGTGAAATTCGCTAAACGGCCCGTCCCGAAATCTAAGTATTTTAACACAAATATTTATTGAGGGCCCCGCAATTTATGTATTTTTGTTTGGCGAGGCTCATCTCATTTATTATTTAAAAGGCCAATCCTAAAGCAACTATGATTTTCTATTTTTATTGTCTCTAAAAGGCCCTAATAAATTAACACTGCCCAATTTAAAGCACAGCCTTAGTAAAATCCTCCATGCATTTTGGGCTTCGAACTTAGCCCAGTAAGAAGAAATTTCAGTCAGCTTTAACAAGAAATATCCAGCAATAGGCCTGAAATCAGGCCTAAATGAGAGGAGAAGGCTGTTTGACATAGGGCCCTAGACAGATTTGGGCCCAAGTCTGATTACCACTGAGGCAGTCATGTTTTGGGCTTCCAAATGAGCCCAAGTCTCTCTCGATTTTATCTTTAACCTTCTAGCCTCAATTCACAACGAATTCAACATCCAGGATCACACGAAAAATTCAACTCCATGACAATTGCAGCTTATTAGTTTTAGGTCGTTCAACAGAATTATTACAATGACTATCCAAACAGGTCAAACTAATTTCATTGATGCATTTTGAAATTATATCCTAGGGACTTCCAAGTATAGAATAAATCAGTAAAGAAGAATTGAATCCAATAGCACACTTGATACTACAATTTAGGCCCGTTTTTACACTAATACCAACTCTCAATCGGTTTTGGATTTAATTTCAATCTAACAACTCGAACATTCAATCATTAACACAAGTGCACATCACAAATTCCCGGATCAATTTCTAGTTCAGGTTATTTGCTAGTTNAGGCTAACATAAGCCTCCTCAGAATCACAAAACTATAGTTTAGCATGCCTTACATATACTGATTAGTTCTGAATTAAACTTAAACGTTAAGCGGACTGGTTCAACCCATATTTTTAGACAAGAAATC
>NC_031990.1:89440040-89446286 GCF_001879085.1 Nicotiana attenuata
GGGGGAGATAAACTTTTATCTAGTGGAAAAATAGTTTATCGAGTCTTTTTGCTGAAATAAAAGGTAAGTTAATTTATCATTAGTGAAATTCTCAGGGTTTGCATTTTTGCTAATTTGGCATGCCTATTAATATTTTCAGTATCTGCTGATTTTTTGGGCATTTTTGATTTTTGAACACTAGGAAAAGTTGATTTATTTTAAATAATTAATGGGAAAACCACGAAACTTCTTGTTTGCCGACGTTAGAATAGGGAGGAGATAATTAAATAATTATCATTACTTAGAAGAAAATGGGGCAATCTAAAGTATAAGTCACTAGTGATGTTGGGATGGTGAAAGACAACACTCGTAGCCATGATTTGGTGATCTTTGACCCAAAGAGATATTCATTAAGCATATTATATATTTTTTTTTTCATAACTATATTATATTGTTAATTAGATAACTTTAGCAGTAGTAGTATTAATTTTATTTTTCCACATTTTACCTCCCGAAATAAAGAGATTTTTACAAATAGCTCGCCGAATTCACTATTTATTTATACATAGATTATATATTAATTATACATATTCTATTCCCGCCGATTATTTTTAGTTTTAGTGATTTTGTGCGACTATCTAGAATAATTCTTCAAAAAAATTAAAGGAAAAGGACTGACATGACATATCCCCAAATTGAGCTCCTCTTTTCCCATCAAGCATCCCAGCCAGCCAACCACACATGAATACATAACATTAGGGGTATTCGTGGTTCTGGATCGGTTTTTTTCTACAAAGAAATCAAATTAAGTAAGTCGGTTTTTCAAATATTGGAACCAAACCAAACCAATTAAGTTGATTTTTTATCGATTCGGTTTTTGTCAGTTTTTTGGTTTTTTCGATTATTTATCGTTTTTTTTCTTAAATATGAGAATACACTATCAAACACATATTTCGGCGATTACATTTTCAATGTAACACTATCAAATCAACTGTTCTTTGAGAAATATATCATTTACCAAGATATTGATAATAATTGAATCAAGTAGTGATGAATAACGTAAGTACTAAATTAAAAATCGATTATTTTTAACATGAAATTGTTGGGTTTGTTATTAATAAATAATAACAAAAGAGGTGTGAATGGAAAATGGTGGGAAAAGAAATGGAGGGAAGTGAAATTTTGAATGAGTTCATTTCACTTATGCACTTTGTCCCTCATTGGTAGAAGGAAAGAAAATCTTTGTGTATATAAAGAGAAGCTCATCTTTTAGCTCTTAAAGAGCTAAGAAGAAGGCAAGCCTCGTGCCGTCGTTGTCGTCGCTCACTCAGCTCGGCTTCGGCTTCGGATTCGTCAACGATTGAATGATTACAAAATTCTTTTTAAATATTTAATTAATTAAATTAATTAAAGAAAATTCAATCCGGAATAACCCATGACCCGCGACCCGGTCCGGTCCGGTCCGGCCCGTTTTTCTTTCACGGATTATTTTAAATCTGTTTTAAATTTTTTCGCAATATTTTCAACAGCCATGGCTGTTCTGAAACAGTGTCACACCTGTTCCAACAGCTATGGCTCTTCTGAAAGGTTACAAACCTTTTCCGAAACAGTACCGAAATTGGCTATAAATACACCTTCAAATCCCAAAATTTTTACTTACGAAATTTTTTGAATCTTCTTCTTCTTCTGCACAAAATATTCTGTGTGTTTTACGACCATCGAGTGGTTCGCCGATCACCAGAGTTTTAGGTACCGATACACTGGTGAGTTAAATCGTTCTATCCTGGGAGGATATATTCCAGAACCTCGGGTACTTGAGGGGAATAATTTCCTTAAGGACACACTATGTATTCAGTGGGCTCGACCTACAACGTTTTTAGAATTTATTTTGAAGAAGTTTACTGTTTTCGGAATTTAATTTCTACTAACTTTCTGTTTGTGTTTTCAGAAAGATTATTCTTTAATTTATTTTCAGCAATACAAATATATAACAATCTTAAGGAAATTATATTTATTATATTCTGTATTCTGTCTGAATTTTACTATTCTGATTTGAAGATATAAAAACTTCATCAGGATATTGAAATTCAGAAAACGATTTGAAGAACATAAAAACTTCATCGTTTTTCTGTAAAACAGTATATAAAAACCTTAGTTGTTTTTATTACGTATTGTTTATTGATTACAGTATTATTTACTGTTTTGGTTTTGCCATTAATTAATTTCTTCTGTTGTTGACAGTAAGAAATGGCAAATGAAAATGGAAATCCTTCTGCGACTGTTGGTGCAACGACGATAGCCTCGTCAAGCCGCACTGCTGTTCCTCCGGCTGAGAAACCGGGGTAATTTTTTGGAACCAACTTTAAAGGATGGCAGCAAAGGGTGTTCTTCTGGCTTACCACACTTGGTATGCAGAAATTCACTAGTGAAGAGCCTCCAGTGCCTGCTGCGGACATGCCGGACATGAAAAGTTCATGGTTGTTGAGGCGTGGAAGCAGGCAGATTTTCTTTGCAAAGGCTATATTTTAAGTGCTTTAGAAGATGACTTGTACAATGTGTACAGTGCAATGAATACTTCGAAAGAATTATGGGATGCATGCTTGAAGAAGTTCGTGGTTGCCAAGTCTCTAGACTATAAAATGATAGACAGCAAAACTATGGGAACCCAAGTTCAGGAGCTTCAACTTGTTTTTCATGACCTTATTGCTGAAGGTATGGTCGTAAATGAAGCATTTCAAGTGGCTGCTATGATTGAAAAATTGCCTCCTTCGTGGAGAGATTTCAAGAACTATCTTAAGCACAAGCGCAAAGAAATAAAGTTGGAAGATCTTGTGATACGTCTAAAGATCGAGGAAGACAACAAAACAGCCGAGAAAAAGTCTCGTGGAAATTCAACGATCATGGAAGCTAAAATCCTTGAGGAGACTGCTCCAAAAAATAAGAAGAGGAAGAGGTCTTCTAGACAAACTAAGGAGCAGAACAAAAAGAAATTCAAGGGCAACTGCTACAATTGTGGAAAAGTTGGTCACAAGACCCTGATTGTCGTCTCCCGAAAAAGGATAATAAGAAAGGACAAGCCAACATAGTGGAGAAGAATAATGACATTGATGATCTTTGCGCAATGCTTTCGGAATGCAACCTAGTTGAAAATCCGAAGGAGTGGTGGATTGACTCTGGAGCCACTCGACATGTTTGTGCTGTCAAAGAAGCATTTGCGACTTACTCTACTGCTGGTCCCAAAGAAGAAATTTCCATGGGAAATAATGCAACAGCTAAGATTGAAGGTTATGGGAAGATATTCCTGAAGATNAGTTAAAAGCAGTTTAAAAGCTGAAGTTTGGCAAAAATAAAATGGACAAATAAGGAAAGGGGTCCTAGGTTTATACATAATATGGATCACCCCACACAACACCCGGTAACCGTTTATACACGTGGTGTTATCGCGTGGTCATCATATCCATATCTACCCTTTCCCACCCTGTTAAGGTATTAAGCGCGAAATGGTATCGTTACCTATAGCATGCTATTACCCGTCCCAATCCTATCAGTCCCGGAGGCATTTGGGACTTCTAATCCTATCAAGGGAAGGAATTTTTGGGCTTTTTCAAGAGTTTAGAAAGGTAAAAATTCTAATGCGTAAAACAAAACATATAGGACAGTTATGGGGTACACATAACAATTAAAGGCTCACATAAGCCTCCTCAGAATCACGAAAATGTAGTTTAGCATGCCTTACATATACTGATTAGGTCTGAATTAAACTTAAACGTTAAGCGGACTGGTTCAACCCATATTTTTAGACAAGAAATCCGCATTAGGTCCGCCTGGCTGCAATTATTAAAGACTGATGCAGTTACAACTTTTACCCTAAGGCTTGCCTAGGTGAAACCTATAGACATAATATCTACTAGTTTCAGAAAAGAAGTAAACAGGTTACAGAAGAGTTGCTAGTTTTAACAGAATAATACAAGTTCTGCAATTGATAACGCGTTATTACTGACAGATTACCTTAAAACGAGTGAGGTAATTCAGAATTGATTGACAGTTCCTATAGGCATATTTTCTAGCGTTGTTAATTTTAAACACTTTTATAGACATGGAAGAAAATGCAGAAAACCTACAACATGATATCTAGGTGTTGTATTTTATTACGAACGTGACATCTGATTGCATTTGGTTATTAAGACCTATAAACATGTTTGCCTAATGAGGAATGGATATGCAACAATCAGAAAGGACCTATAGGCATATTTTCTACATGCAGAAATCCTATAGGCAGGGTATCTATGTGAGAACATGCTGAGATTAGAAATCCTATAGACATGGTATCTATATGAGAACATGCTGAAAATAGAAATCCTATAGACAGGTTATCTATATGAGAACATGATGAAAAATAGAAATCCTATAGACAGGTTTTCTACATGAGAACATGCTGAAAAATAGAAATCCTATAGACAGGTTATCTATATGAGAACATGCTAAAAAATAAAAATCCTATAGACAGGTTTTCTACGTGAGAACATGCTGCAAAATAGAAATTCTATAGACAGGTTTTCTACCCCCTTTCTTCACTAAACCCCATAAGTTATTACAAATTATTACAGACCAAATGAATCAGGCAGAAAAAAATAAAATTACATCAGAAATTTAAGCTGCATCCAAGGAACCTAATTCAGACTCGATATCTAACAATATGAGATGAACCAACTTCCGGGGTCGATTTTCGAAGCCTTTCTCTTATTTGGGATGCGTCAAAGTTCCAAGGAACTTCAAGAGTTCCAGGCAGTGCTTACACCCCAAATGTTATTGCAGAACAGATTAAGGTGCAGTGTGGAAGTGCCAGCCCTCAAGTGTCCAAGTTCAGAGGGAACTCAAGGTTCCCAAAGCAAGGCTCACAAGAGGGGGACAGGACTTAAGGACCAGGAGTAAGTGTAAGTGCAATGAGAGGGAATAAGGGGGGAGCCAGGGCAAGTTGGTGGTCATGCCTAGCAACTGGGCTGCTGGCACACCCCTGACCAGCTTGTTAGCTCAAAAAATTAGAGAGTTAGGACCTTTTGAAGGTCAGGTTCAGCCTTGGACAACAATTCATATGCTGCCAGGCTATGCCTAAACTCTATACACATAAGGGAATAGGGGAATAGGAGATTGAAAGAGGCTAGGATCCAAAGGACCTAGTCTTAATCCATGACAACAACTTTGCATGTTGCCATGTCTTAAAATACAGCCCAAACACATAAAGGGAATGGGGATAGGAATTCATTGCAACAACAGATAGCAAGACATAAGTATTTATTTTTCTTAAAGCTGAACTCTATAAAGCAGTAAAAAGGAAGCTTTTAAGTAAACACATTGTATTTGATGCTTGAATCAAAAGTAGGACATACCAGTTCAGAAGAACAAGTAGGGAGAAGCAGTAGATTTTGGGGAAGCCAAATTACAATCAGGAAGCAAGAGTGTGAGTTTTAGAAGAGAGTTGTGATGATTTTTAAAAATCGTCTGTGTGTTAATGAAAGAGCAGGGTATTTATAATTGAAAACAGGTGTAGCAAATAAGGCAAGGATCATGTTTAGTAATAATTAAGGAACTATGTACCAATTAAAATCAATCAGCCGATAGACTCCCTTTAATTAAGGAGTCCAAATTCAAACGGTAACGGCAGAAGTTATTTAAGGAAGGGAAATCAAGAAAATATCTCGTGCAAGGTAGGCAAATAAGGGTAAATACATAGAAGACATTTAAGTTAAAAGTCTAGTGGTACTTGGTTTGTAAAACAAGGAAAAGGAATCAGTAAAATAACCAGTAAAGAATCCCATTGAAAGCTTTGCTCGAATCAGAAAAGAGGTAAAGGAGAGTTTTAATTTAGGAAAAATCAGTAACAATCAAATAAGCAACATTAAAGGGATTCAGAATCAATTAACAGTTGGCAAAACATTTGAAAGAGAAGTTCTCGTATAAAACACATAGGCATGTCAAGCAAGAGGGTTTCAAAATCACAAACGCAGAAAAAGGTTCAAATTCAATTCAAAAACTCGAAGTGAGTCTGAGAGTTCAAGGTTTCAAAGTAGAACCCTTGTCCAAACATAAAACCAAATTAGCCAAAGAAAATCCTCAAATTTTAGGGTTTTTAAACTTGAATTTGACACAGAGATGAAGAGGCAAACCATTGAGATAGGCTCAGAGACTTTTTCAGAGTCTCATGAGAAGCATACAAGCACAATAGCAAAGAACATAGGAACCAGTACAGGAAACAAGTTTCAAGAAAGC
>NC_031990.1:89446832-89454433 GCF_001879085.1 Nicotiana attenuata
AGCAAAAGTATGGCAGATATAAATGCTACAAAGCGCATGTTGGCTAGCAAATTCGACATGAAAGACTTAGGAGTTGCTGATGTGATCTTAGGAATCAGAATTCGCAAGACTCCACAAGGTCTAGCATTATCACAGTCTCACTACATTGAAAAAGTACTTGACAAGTTCAAGTATTTGGATTTCAAAATTGTCAAGACTCCAATTGACGTGAGTTATGCACTTCAAAAGAATGAAGGTGAAAGTGACTCACAACTGGACTATGCAAGAGTATTGGGAAGTTTGATGTATATCATGAATTGTACGCGACCAGATATAGCATGTGCTATTAGCAAACAGAGTCGGTTTACAAGTAACCCCAATCAAATACATTGGATGGCAATGAAACGAGTTTTGGAGTATCTGAAACATACCCAAAATTATGCTTTGCATTATAACAAATATCCTTCCTTGATCGAGGGATATAGTGATGCAAATTGGATCACCGGATCATCTGAAGTTAAATCCACGAGTGGATATGTTTTCACAATTGGAGGTGGAGCAGTGTCTTGGAAATCATCCAAACAAACGTGCATCGCCCGTTCTACAATGGAATCTGAATTCATAGCTTTAGATAAGGCCGGTGAAGAAGCTTAATGGCTCCGGAATTTCTTGGAAGATATTTCATTTTGGCCCAAACCTTTGGCACCTATATGTATACATTGTGATAGTCAAGCGACAATAGGTAGGGCAGGGAGCGTTATGTATAACGGGAAATCTCGTCATATTCGACGGAGACACAATACTGTTAGACAACTACTCTCTAGTGGTGTTATCACAATTGACTACGTAAAGTCAAGAGATAACGTGTCGGATCCACTTACAAAAGGCCTATCTAGAGAGGCGGTTGAAAGATCATCAAAGGGAATGGGGTTAAAGGCCTAGGACAAGTCATCATGGCGGTAACTCTACCTAGCAAGCTGGAGATCCCAAGAGCTAGGTTCAAAGAGATCAAACAAAGTTATGAATAACGGTTCAACATTGTCAACTAACTCAACCCATTCTCGTGATGAAGACAATGTTCAAAAACGAGGTAAAGCATTAAGGCTTTTTGATGAGTCAATAAAGCTTAAAGCTTTTTAATGATTTGCTAAGTCTGGCAGGATATGACCAGATAGTGTGTCTTTAGGATTACACATTTAGGAATCACCTATTTGAGTGTGAAGTGTAATCCGCTTCAAGGAGAATGAAAGTAAAGGCACATTCTCTAAGCACTCATGAAACCAGGCGGTGTTCATGGCTGAAACGAACACAACCGTGAGAACCATAGATGGTTAAGGATTGATTGTGTGACTTATGTTGTCTAGGTATACAACAAAGCTCGACGGTTCAAAGATATCAAATCTACCGATTGACCGAGTATATCCGATATAAGTTCACTACGAAAAGTTCAAAGGGAAACCTACTTATCCAGTTGCAATCAATTCTTGCTTGTAAAACTCACACACGTCCGTGCATTCCTTTGAGTTTATAGCCATTCCCCATTCATGTGGGGGATTGTTGGATTTGTTATTAATAAATAATAACAAAAGAGGTGTGAATGGGAAATGATGGGAAAAGAAATGGAGGAAAGTGAAATTTTGAATGAGTTCATTTCACTTATGCACTTTGTCCCTCATTGGTAGAAGGAAAGAAAATATTTGTGTATATAAAGAGAAGCTCATCTTTTAGTTCTTAAAGAGCTAAGAAGAAGGCAAGCCTCGCGCCGTTGTCGTCGTCGCTCGCTCGGCTCGGCTTCAGCTTCGGCTCCAGATTTGGATTTGGATTTGGATTTGGATTTGGATTTGTCAAAGATTGATTGATTAATCTTTTTGGACAAAATTCTTTTTAAATATTTAATTAATTAATTAAATTAATTAAAGAAAATTCAATCTGGAATAACCCATGACCCGCGACCCGGTCCGGTCTGGCCTGTTTTTCTTTCTCGGATTATTTTAAATCCGTTTAAATTTTTCCGCAATATTTTTCAACAGCCATGGCTGTTCTAAAATAGTGTCACACCTGTTCCAACAGCTATGGCTGTTTTGAAAGGTTACAAACCTTTTCAGAAACAGCACCGAAATTGGCTATAAATACACCTTCAAATCCCAGAATATTTACTTACGAAATTTTCTGAATCTTCTTCTTCTTCTGCACAAAATATTCCAGTGTGTTTTACGACCATCGAGTGGTTCGCCGATCACCAGAGTTTTAGGTACAGATACACTGGTGGGTTAAATCGTTCTATCCTGGGAAGATATATTCCAGAACCTCGGGTACTTGAGGGGAATAATTTCCTTAAGGACACACTGTGTATTCAGTGGGCTCGATTTGTTCCTACAACGTTTTCATAATTTATTTTGAAGAAGTTTACTGTTTTCGGAATTTAATTTCTACTAACTTTCTGTTCGTGTTTTCAGAAAGATTATTATTTAATTTATTTTCAGCAATACAAATATATAACAGAAATAAATTCTTGTACTTAACAAAAGAAAACTACCAATCAAACTAAAATGTAAAGGCAAAGAATAATATTATTATAATAGCAAAGAATTAGACAAAAATACAAATGACTAATAAACTTTATATAAAAATATACATATATATAGGTGTAATAATAAATTTAAATAGCTACTTTTATAGTCGGTTTGGTTCGGTTATTTTTTTTGTTAAAACCAAAACCAAACCAAATTTGATCGGTTTTTAAAATTCAAAACCAAAACCAAACCAAACCTAAACAATATCTGTTTTTTTAATTGGTTTGGTTCGATTTTCGGTTTGGTTCGATTTTTCGGTTTTTTATGAACACCCTACGTAACATGTGTCATTACATACACGACTGTCGGTTAATCATACTTATTTTCACATCATTTTATCTATTAATAATGATAAATTAATATTATTTGATGTAAAAAACGGGTACAAAGTAAATTCTTACATCTTTCATCCTCCAGATTATGACATATTGATCTTGTTCTTTCTTAACCAAACAAAGGACTAGATTATTTAGATATGCTAACATTTGTTAGTTTGAGATTAACAAAGTTTATAATTATATTAGGCGCATAATATAGGGATTAATTCATTTATTTTTTTTAAATTTACTCTATAAATAACGTACGCGCCAGGGGCATGATGTTAAATTTTGAATAATACACATATCTAAAACTTTAAGCTTAAGCCGTTTAAAAAAATTAATTGATCCTTTTAGTATAAAGAAAGCAGCAATAATGGAGAAAAAAAGAACTATATACGATATTTTCTACACAGTGCCATTCAATAATACGCCGTGTCTCGAGGAGTGCCTTAGGTAAAGTAGTCGGCAGCTTATAAAGGGAAGAATGTTACGAAACTTAGCTCAAAGTAATAACACAAAATAAGAAGATAGACAACAATGTAAAGAGAAAGAGAGAAGAGAATCTATTTCTTCCATGTATTCAAGTGTATACAATGTGATGTCAAAACCCTCTATTTATAGGATGACATTGAGGTATATAAAGGGACATCATAAACATGGTATTAACTATTGAGATCATGGGGAAAGATCATGGGGAGGTTATGGAGGTGTGGGAGTTACAACCATAATGGCTAGAAGTAGTGGGAGTTATCTACATAATGGAGAAGAGTAGTGGGAGTAACTTCTTTAGGAGTTATAGACATCCACTACAAAATAATATTTCATAACACTCCCCCTTGGATGTCTATAGATAATGTGCCTCGTTAAAACCTTACTAAGAAAAAACTCTGTGGGAAAAAATCTTAGTGAAGGAAAAAGAGTACACATATCTTGTAATACGCATTATTTGCTGCCTCATTAAAAACCTTGCCAGAAAAACCCAGTGGGATAAAATATTAGCTAAGGGAAAAAGAGTACAGCGCGTATTTGCCTCCCCCTGATGAAAACATCACTTTATTCTTCGGAGACGACGAATTCCAAGCTTGTATAACAACTTCTCTAATATTGAGATCCGCAATGTCTTGTGAAGAAGTTTGTCAAATTATCACTTGAACAAATTTGTTGAAGAACTTTGGTGAATGTGCTTTATTTTGTCTCCCTCGATAGTCCTTCTTTCAATTGATATAAGCAAACAACATTATCTTCAGTATTAATGGAATCTTCTCTTCAAAGTCAAGTCACAAGTCTGCTGTGTGTTGAGCCCCTTGCTTTATCAGTTGCTTATCTTGGCATGACTTGAATAAGTATCAACAATTAACTGCCTTGTAATATGATAATATGGCAGTACTCTCACATGCAAATAGAATGTTTAAAGAACGAACTTTAGAAAATGCCTGCATTTGCATAACCAACGAAATCTTGGCGATATTTGTTAGAATAAACAAATCTAAATCAAGTATTCCTTTTGAAATATAATACTAATTGTATTCCAATATCTCCACATTGAAATAAAACTATATCTTGCTAGCATATTGTTATACTCATGGTTCTAGCCAGATATATTAGTGCACCAATTGCACTAGACACAAAAATAAATCATGTACGCCATGATCGCTCTAATCTACATAAGGATCTGCCGAAGATTTATTTAATAAATTTCTTGAGAACCTTAATATGCTTCAGAACAATTTAAATCATTCAAGGATTTTCATTATATGCATATCAAATGTATTGTCAGACCCCCCACAGGAGAACCTGTCTCCTAATACCAGGATACTTACGAAAATTTTGTGCCACAAGTCGTCTTTATGTCTATCGACTTGATTTTTCATTTCACTTTCAGGTGTGGGGACTATCCGTCCAACTTCACATTTTTCAGGTGAAGTCAATTTCATTGCATATTTTTTATTTAGCCAATCATTTATCTGTCCAAATTCCATGAGATTTGAGCTCAAGATCCTCGTCAATATTAATAATGTTGAGCGCTACATTATATTAACAATATCGTCGACGATCATTTTACATCGGTTCCATCATCGCACAATAAAGACATAACTTATCGAGATCTCATTATTTTCAGGTACCTGAGCCTCTCCCATGGGGTCTTATAAAATGTTATGTCATGGTGCTCTTATAAAGCACTTGCCTCCTTACTATGACCATCTTGAACATTTGCTTCCTCCTTCTTCAAGGAGTTTTATCTTTGGAACCGATTTGTCTATTACGCTTTATGCGTGCCATAAACTCTATCCATCATGGACGTTATTCTATTTGGAGCATTAGCAGCTGGAATATGACATTTAGCTTTGGGTCAGCAATGTGCCCGGAAATATTTTAAACATGAACTATCACTTGAACTTCAAGTTCACATTTTCTTGTACGATGATCTAGATATATTCATAATAATTCATTTCACGTATCACTTTTTCAGCTGCCCATTTTATCCCCCTAATTTCGGGATCACCAACACATTTTCCAACCTTCTTTGGGAACCTATCTTCGTGCATTGTGGCAGCACAATTAAATCATATAGTACATCTATATTTCTAGATGGGAATATTTGGTTCCTGACCGTGAACCAATTGTGATGGGGAGAATTTATCATAACTTGTTGGCTAGATGCATACAAGTGCTGTTATATATTAAATAATATACCTCATACCAAATTTCTATTTGCGAATTTTTTTCTCATAACCAATGGTTTAGCTATAATTGGAGGCATACAATTTCTGCTAAACCGACTTGGATTTAAACCAGCATTATCAAGATAAATTATCATAATATATATTCTGGAACTGTGCTCTAATAATTTGAGAAAACAATCTTGCAAAAACCAAAGTGCAAGTTGATAACAAATGCACATGTGACCATACAATAGATGCATCTATTAAAATCATATAATAGTAAACGATCCACATGGCAGGTGATTGGGCCCATACATATATATCACCTTTTATTCGTTCCAGATATCAAGGGATTCAATCCCAACCTTAACTGGTATATCATGAGAAAAAAAAAACATCACAAGAGAATTCTTACAGAATCTTCTATTTCTTTAATATATGCCAATGTGAATTTTCAATCAATTTTCACATCATAATTGAACCGGGTATGGACATTTGCTAAACCAACTTGGATTTAAAACCAGCATTATCAGAATAAATTATCATAATATATATTTCTGAACTGTGCTCTAATAATTTGAGAAAACAATCTTGCAAAAACCAAAGTGCAAGTTGATAACAAATGCACATGTGACCATACAATAGATGCATCTATTAAAATCATATAATAGTAAACGATCCACATGGCAGGTGATTGGGCCCATACATATATATCACTATCTAGACACTTTTATTCGTTCCAGATATCAAGGGATTCAATCCCAACCTTAACTAGGTATATCATGAGAAAAAAAAAACATCAACAAGAGAATTCTTACAGAATCTTCTATTTCTTTAATATATCCAATGTGAATTTTCAATCAATTTTCACATCATAATTGAACCGGGATGTCAACCGTGTCCTGCCAACTAATATTTGTGTTTCAATAACCTCTAGTTTACTTATGGCATGTGATTCTATCATCATGCTTATACATCTGTAGTACAAATAGAAAGAAAAGTCGGTAACCTTTCATATTACCTGGTATGTTCTAGTAATATGAGGATAATCAAATCTTCTTTCATTTATAGTCTCAATATGCCAACCACTTTGGCTAATACATTTGAAATTCAAAAGGTTTCTTTTGAGACTTACTACAATATCAATGTCATGAAAACATTTTTATTCATCGGGTGTAAAAATTAGGCTCTTCCGGAGCTCGTAATTGATTTTGTACTACAGAATCTTTCGTCACGAGGCCATCCATATGGTGAATGTCTCCTTCACGGAGGAAAATCATATCATAATATTTTCATAGGTCAAAATCATCATAAGCAAAATTATTTTCTTGCTTTAGCTTTTGCCTTTAATAACTTTTTATATGGCATATCAAATTATTTTTGCGTACCACATGTACGGACCAATACAATAATTTCATGTAATCACACAGCATATTCATTATCTCTCTTTCTCTCAAACCTCCTTAGAGGTGAGTTGTTGGTATGTATCCAATCATGCATTACACGCTTTATTCATTACTTTTATCACATATTGTTACGTTCACCTTCAGGAATGAATCTGCATTCAATGCACAAGTCACATTCTCTTTCAAAGAATGGAGTATAATTATCACGACGTGCTTTATAACTTTTTCATACCAATTTGATGGTAAATATTTCTTCACCTATTGAAGGATTACTTCGAGAACCCTTATTTGTTCTCCATTTTTTACAATTACCATAATGATGATATTATTATTTGATCAATGGCACGCCCATCGTTCATTTGTCAATCACTTGTCTTCATTTACTTATGTCACGACCCGGATTTCCCACCATCGGATCGTGATGGCGCCTACTCGTGGTAGCTAGGCACAGCCAACTTACCTACCGTTTTATTAGTAAAGCCATTCTTGTTGACAATCTGTAGCATCAATAATAATAACAACAATAATCGGAAGGTCTAATTATATAATCTGAAATAAATACGAATACTCAACAATATCCTCTACCCAAGATTTGGTGTCACAATTACTTCAGAACCACTAAGAATAAACTAAATACAAAGGTCTGAAAAAATATACAGC
>NC_031990.1:89455645-89531803 GCF_001879085.1 Nicotiana attenuata
TGTCTGTCTCAAAACAAGGAGGCAACAGTCTAAAAGAAAACAATGAGAAGAGACGCCGGGCCTGCGGACGCCTGCAAGGCTACCTCAGTCTCGTGATATGAAAGTCTGCTCCTGAACTACTGTTGCTGCTGCTCAAAACCTGGACCTGTGCAAAAATGCACAGAAGTGTAGTATCAGCACAACCGACCCCATGTGCTGGTAAGTATCTAGCCTAACCCCGGCGAAGTAGTGACGAGGCTAGACTGGACACCACATAAACCTGTGCAGTTATAAATATACAGCGGAAATCGAATACCAAGTAATTAACATCATGGGAGGGGAAACATGCTACGGGGGAGTTACAATAATTACAATAATCCAGAGTAACAACTAAAACAACTTAGGTTCACAGTGAACGAGGAATCAATACTCAAATGTAAACACATAGCCTCAACAATTGTTGCGGCGTGCAACCCGCTCCATAATTACCATTGTTGCGGCGTGCAACCCGCTCCACAATATCATTGTTGCAGCGTGCAACCCGACCCATATCATTTATCATGTATCATTGTTGCGGCGCGCAACCCGATCCTCATACGTTATTGTTGCGGCGTGCAACCCGATCCTCAATATCACTGTTGCGGCGCGCAACCCGATCCTCACATATTATTGTACAGTCCGACTCCAAAAACAATAGTCACAATCAAGGGGCACAAAATAAGAAAATATTTGACAAACATCCCGGCAAGGGAAAGAATTCAATGAATGCAACCAAACGTCCCGGCAAGGGAATAATCGACAACGCTTTCTGTTTCTTACTTTCCTTATCTTTTAATTCACTTTACTATTTTGAGCCAACGCTCCAAAGAATCAAATCATTTCGTATACTTTCATATCCGTATCACAATTCGAGCCAATGCTCCCAGGAATCAAGTGATTATATTACCGTTCACATGTTATTCACAACAACTAGGAATCCTTCAATAAACACGGAGTTCACAACCAAGTCACGATAATTACATTATAAAGACTCACGGTCATGCTAGACACCAATGTATAGATACTCGTCACATGCCTATACATCGTACTCGATCACATAGCAATTAGCAACAAGACTCAACTCCTATTCCCTCAAGCTAGGGTTAAACCAAACACTACCTCGAAGGTTTACGGCCAATTCAATCCTTAAGCAATGCCTTTCCTTTCGAATTTAGCTCCAATTCAATCGTATCTATACACAATTGATTTAATATCATCAATAATACTCAACAATCCAACCAAATACCTAAATATAATCTTTCCAACATTCTGCCCAAAATTTGCAAAACCGACCCCGGGCCCGCTTGGTCAAAACACGAGGTTCGAACCAAAATAAATTCACCCATAACCCCACGAATCCAAAGATATAATTTGTTTTAAGATTCGACCCCAAATTGGGGTTGAATTACCCAAAATTCTGAAAACCCTAACTCTACCCAAAACCCATGATTCCTACCTTGATTTCATGATTTAGGCTTAGAAACTCGCTAATTAATGAAGGAAAAGTAAAGGAAATAAGTGGGAAATTACTTACTCAAGTGGTCTTGAAGCTTGAGGGCTTTAATGGCTTCCTAAGGCTTGGGAGAGAAGAGGGCTCGTGATAAAAAGTGAAAAATCCCGAGTGTACTGTTTCTGTTCTTTTAAAAAAATCACTGGACGACATTACACTACGCGTTCGTGACAGTAGGGCCGCGTTCGCGATGAATAGAAGTTGGCAAGCATCGCGTTCACGGACAAGGGATGCGAACGCAAAATGAAAATATTGGGTGCCTGGAAAATTGGCCTACGCGACCGCGTTGGCCTATACGCGAACGCGATGGGAAATGGGCTGGGAACTACGCGAACGTGGTCCGGCCCTCGCGAACGCGAACAAAAAAAGAGGATTGGGCCCTCAGAGGTTCATATCACTACGCGAACGCGGACTAGTGACGCGAACGCGATGAAGGAACAAAATGAAGCATCGCGAACGCGTGAGGGGGAGTGCGAACGCGATGAAGGATTTCACTGGGCAAAAATTGCAGAAAAATCTGCTACCATTCCAAGTGTAAAAACACCCCGAACTACCTCCAATTCACTCCCGAGCCCTCGGGGCTCCTAGCCAATCACACATACTAACTCAATAACATCCTACGAACTTACTCGAGCGATTAAATCACCAAAATAACATCAAAATCATTGAATCAAGCCTCAAAATAAGCATTTTCCTTTCAAACTTCATAAACTTCCAACTTTAGACATTTAGGTCCGAAACACGTCAAACGACGTCCGATTTCGACCAAACTTTACAGGAAGCGCTTAAACAATATATAAGAATTGTACCGGGCGTCGAAACCAAAATACGAGCCCGATACCATAGTCTTTTAATAAATTTTCATTTCCATTTTCCTTAATAATTTCAGAAAAATAATTTAACAGAAAAATTCTTTTACTCAGGTTCTAGACCTCGGATTTCGACTCCGGGCACATGCCCGAGTCCCATATTTTTCTACGGACCTTCCGGGACCGTCCAATCTCGGGTCCGGGTCCGTTTACGAAAAATATTGACCAAAGTCAACTATAATCATATTAATATCAAAATTCTTCAAATTTTTCACAGAATTCACATATTTCAACATAAAAGCTTTCCGGCTACGCGCCCGGACTGCGCACGCAAATCGAGGCGATAGAAAATGAGGTTTTCAAGGCCTCAGAAGCACGGAACAGATGAGGAAACAGGTGATGACCCCTTTGGGTCGTCACAACTTATTATGCATTGCTACCACATTCACTTCAAGAATGGTGCAAATCAAGTGGGACAAGATTCATGCTTTTCCATGAAAAATATATTATTTTTCTTTAGTCATCACTATGTCATCCATATGGTGCATTGGAACTCAAAACCCAATGCCTGACCCATATAAAAACATGTTAGGCCATAATGAGTTGGGACTAGAACCCAACTTTTACAATCATGGATCATCAAGAGTCAAAACCCGATGTCTTACCCTCATGGTGCGTTGGGACTTGGACCCATTGTCTTATCCTTATATAATGTTTATCACAAATGGTCTGATTCACATCAGGAATGGAATATAATTTTATGTAGCCACATAGTAAAATCCATCATAAAAATAAGCAAAATAGAAATGATAAGAACAATTATCAATAAAAATATGATAGAGTACAAACTCGTGTACTAGTATCCTATATATAAATATGTCAATAAGAGAGTCACCATGTAGCGGTATTACTATGTGATGTATTACTGCAAACTAATGCATGACGATTAAATAAAATGCACACAAGAATTGAAACACATAACTAAATATACTTAACTTAAAAAAACAAATAATCTTAAGTAATAACAATTGCTAGCATATTCTATTTTAATACAGATGATGTCAAAATAGGCTAGTAAAACATAATGATATCACTTTGTCAATTATCAGCATAAAAATATTGCATCTAATTAGATTAGGCCATCGATCTTAAACTTCCTCGTTAATACATAACATGACCAGAATGCTTTTTAATGTTTCACAATGATCTTTTAATATCATAGAAAATCAATGATAGCATGATGTTATAATTGTATAAGATCAATTTTAGAACTAGGAACAAAGGTAGTGGACATATACAGCCATACGAGCATGAAAATATAAAATCAAAGCTAAGTTTTTTCTAAACAAAGCAACTACAAATCTTAAATTTTAACATAAGCTAAATACACAATTTATGGTATAATTTGAAAAATAATACTCCCTGGACAATAGAGGCAAACTAAACATTAATATGGCATACGTAATAATGCCCATATTTCTATTGGTTCAACCAAATTGGTTCAAGGTTGTCGACTATTCATATCTTCTAGGTTGATTAAAGCTTCGTGCTGATAACGTGTAACGAAACTTAGCTCAAAGTAATAACATAAAACAAGAAGATAGACAACAATGTAGAGAGAAAGAGAGGAGAGAATCTATTTCTTCCATGTATTCAAGTGTATACAATGTGATGTCAAGACCCTCTATTTATAGGATGACATTGAGGTATACAAAGGGATATCATAAACATGGTATTAACTATTGAGATCATGGGGAAAGATCATGGGGAGGTTATGAAGGTGTGGGAGTTACAACTATAATTGTGAGAAGTAGTGGGAGTTATCTACATAATGGAGAAGAGTAGTGGGAGTAACTTCTTTAGGAGTTATAGACATCCACTACAAAATAATATTTCATAACAAAGAAAACATAATTCAGGAAAAAAAATAATATTTACATGGAATTAAATTATATATACTTCAGCATAATAAATTTTTATTGATAATTGTGATGTTCAAGTCTTGCTACTTTTCACCACCATAGATATCTAATAGTTCATCCAAAAGGATTGGTCGGATGAGAAGAAATCATCTATTACTTCCTCCGGTCCACAATAAGTGATCAATTTATTTTTTTATTTTGGTCCAAAATAAGTGTCCATTTATATAATCAAGAAAAAGTTTAATTTGTTTTTAAAAAATTACCCTTATGTACATATCCCTAAAAAGTTTTCTTACTCCTCACATTAAATATTTAATTAAGGATAGTTTAGTCATACTAGGTATTTTTGTATAGAATTTAGTATTTATTTAATGGGCGTGCCAAAAGCAAATTGGTCACTTATTGTGGACCGGAGGGAGTAGTATTTTTGCCTCCGCTGGGATTTGAACCTGAGACTCCATGGTTGTCAAGGAATTTTATTGACTGCTAGGCCACACTATTGGGTGACAATTAGGGCTGTAATGTGGGACAGCCCGGTTCTAAACGGGCTTCGTGGGGCGATCCTAAGTGGGCCCGGGCTTCGTGGGCCGGTCCTAAGTGGTCCCGGGCTTCGTGGGCTTTTTGTAGGAACCAGCCCGGGACCGGGACCACGAACTAATGGTCCCGGGCTAAGTGGGCCGATCCCGGGCCTATGTGGGCCTAAGTGGGCCCAACGGTTACTTTCTATTTTTTAAAAAAAAAAAAATTATCTAAGACAATTCCTTGTAAATTATATTATAGAATTGGGACCTACATTTTTTAATTCAAATTAAAACACAAAAATATTGTAAAGAGATATTCAAAGCAATGCGTTATAATTTTATTATAGCATTAACAAAACATGGTAATATCTTTCTTAGTCTTACTCCCCCCCCCCCCCCTCCCCCATGGAATGAGCACAACAAGGTGCTAATAGTACCATTGAGAAGAAAAAGAAACTAATCAAGATGTGCCAAAATACAAGTTACATATTAATTTATATGGTATCTCTTACAAATTTCATAAATCCTTCAAAGTCTGGAGGAATTTCCGTTGGTGGTGGCGGAAAAGAAGCTTGGTCATCACCGCTTCCGGAGAAGCAGCATCCTCCGCAAGTTCAGCTAGCATTTATTCGTAAGCTTCGTCTACCTCTAGTTGTGATTCAGCAAATCTAAAATTTCTTCTTTTCGAACGTATCCAATCTCTGAAAAGTACTAATTTTTTCAAGCTCTCCCTCATAGACGCTATATAATCACCGAGTTGAAGTCTTGCTTGACTAAAAGCGCTCTCCGATGCCATTGTTGAAGCTTGAATAGTAAAATATCTCGGGCCATCCTTGCAAGAATCGGAAAGTATTTTTCTTTGTCCTTCCGCCATTCCAAAAATATTAAAAGAGCCGTCGGGATTCACTTCCTCAATTCCCTGTGACAAATACACTTCAAGCTCATTTAGTTGTGAAAAATCACTAGTACTAGAACCTTGAGAACCCTTGAACCCGCCCCAAGCAATAAGTGCTCTTACTCCCGCAATTCTTTTAGATGATTGAGAACTAGAATAAGAAGGAGTTGGAACATTTGGTCTAGCATGATCTAATACAATTTGATAAGCACTATAAATAGTTTGAGCATTTATTTTAATTGAGGCTATTGCTTCCGGAAGTTTAGACAACTCATCTTCGAGTGCTAAACCATTATAAACAGTTTCATATCAAAATTGAGGACCTCCTAATTTCATAGTAGGATTTAACAAGGCAGCAACAACATAAATAGGGGGAATAGGGAAAAAATATTTTTTAAACTTTTTTCTCATAGAATTAATAGCTTGTTCATAAATTTCCCCACCCTCTGAAAAATGAGCAAACAAGTTTGCAAGTTCTGCAATATAAACAAAACAGTTAGAAATAGTAGGATAATATTGCCCAAAAAATTCATTTGTAGCAATATGAAATTTTTCTAAAAAATCTACAAGAATTTTAACATTAGCCCAATCCGCATTTGTAAGGTGCTCATCATCATCACTTACATGAGCATTAAACGTTGAGTTTATGGGGTTTCTGTATTCATATGCAACAACTAAGCTTTCATACATATAATTCCATCTAGTTGGACATGGTAGGAACCTTTCTTTCTCTTAGGCCAAATTCATTGCATCTTTTAAAATATTCTCTAAGTCTACTTCTACGGTTTGAATAAAAAGGCCAGTTAAGAGCCATTTTAACCTTTTCAATTTCAATATTTAAAATTCTCATACCATCACCCACAATTAAATGGTAAATATGACAAATACATCTAACATGAAAAATGTTACTAAATGCAGGGTTTAGTGTAGTTTTAAGCAAGGCTACAACATTAGTGTTACTAGTAGCATTATCCATTGAAACTGACATATTTTTTCACTAATGCAAAAATATCTACAAATATCCGTAACCGTGCTAGAAATAAATATTCCTGTGTGACGTGAATTAATTATTCTATAAGCAATAATGCGCTTTTGCATTATCCAATCCTCATCAATCCAATGACTGGTAACAGTAAGATAATCACAGTCATTATCACTTCTACCAGTATCAGTAGTAATAGCAACACGGCAATTTATATGAGTAAATAAATAGCGCAAATATTGTTTATATTCATGTTTATATTTATAATTATCGCTCTTTACGGTTGTGCGAGGCCATCCTTTATAAGTAGGATTAAAAACTTTTCTAATATAATGCACAAAGTGAGGGTTAGAAGGAAAACTATAGGGTAAGTACATAGCAGTAACCATTTTTGCCAATTCTTCCCGATCTTTTTTCGGATTATAATATAAAATACCACCGGTAATAGTGTTAATTTCCATTTAAAATTGATTTGACCCGGTACTAAGGTCAGCCTGACTAGGTACACTTGTCCCCTCGGCCAAAGCTTTCATACGAAGATATCTAACTTTATCTTGAGGGTGTATCAATATGTGTCTAGACAAACTTCCCATACCCCCCGACCTCCAACATATTTAAAGACTAACTCTTTGCCACAAGTTTTACACTTAGCCTTATTTTTTTTCTCTTAGTTGAATAAAAAATGACCAAACAACAGAAGTTTCGCTCCATTTAGAAGGTTGTCTAGAAAAAATAGGGGTAGTAACAGGAGGGTCAGACTGGCATCATTTGGATTATTATTAGTTGGGTTAACTTCAGGAATAGGACTAGTGGGTGTATCATTATCCGGTTGCGTTTCATCAAAATCTATTTCTTCATCATCATTTTCATCAATAGTTGGATTACCATAAAGAGCATTCATATATTCATGGTTTAATTGTTCACCAGCTCGAACATTATGCAAAATTTGACTCTCAGTAAATTGTAATAAAGTATTATCACTATCAAGAATAGCAGGTGTAGGAATGGTATAGGGTTTGGGTCGGGGAGCCGGAGAAAGTGGAGGAGGAACAACTTGGCTACTGGATTCATTACTCTTGAATTTTCCCTTATTTTTACTAAATATTTTTAAGGAATAGGCCATCTTAATTATAATTATACAAAGTAAATAAAACAAACAAAACCATAATATTAAAACTTAAGAGTTGGAACGAGTTTACCGATTGACGAACAACTTGTTGAAAATTAATTATCGTTGAAGACTTAAATACTTCAATTCACCAACTTCACAATTTTTCAGAAATTGCAACAATAAAGTAAGATATTATAGAAGAAAATTAGAGAGAAATTGATGATTTTGTGAGAAAAATGAAAGAATGAAGGGGTATTTATAGTTGAAAATAGGAAAAAAGTGAAATTATAAAAAGTTTGGAGTTAAAACAAAGTTGGGGGCGGGGGAGGGGGGGAGGTTTAAATGGCTATTTTATAAATAGCCAATGGCTATTTTATAAATAGCCAATGGCTATTTTGGCAGAATAATGGCTATATTTTAAATGCCCTAATGGGTAGATTTTTTTTAATAAAATTTTTAGTCGTTGGGCCCGTTTAGGACTGCTTGAACCGGCCCACTACCCAGCCGGTCCCGGTCTCGCGGGCCTCGCCTAAGGGACCGGTCCACTACCCAGCCCACCTCCCCACGGTCCTGGTCCTATACGGTTACGACCGTTTAGGCCCACTACCCATTTGGGCTTGCGGGCCTGGGCCTGGGCCGGTGCCGATGCCGAGCCCGGTCTTAACCGGCCCACTTGCCGGCCTTAATGCCAATTTAATGAATTTTCTACAGTATTAGTGTAATTCAACGTGTTATAACACATTACTTACTGTTTATATTAGCTACTAAAAATGGAACCTTTTAAGTGATCTATTATATAAATACATCAGCAATGTATAGAATTTAAACTTTATTTATCTATAACTAAAATTTATATGGCTTCCAGAAAAATTAGGTTTCCAAGTTCCAACTTAGCCATATGTGAGAAATGGAGTCTAGGAGCGAGGGACATTCATTCTCCAAGTACCCTTTAAACTAATCATATCTGAGTCATAGATTTTTTTATTTTTTTTTATTTTTTGATCTCACACTTAGTCCATATAAAATATTCTTCTACTTTGATATATTATAACCTTTGTTTGGAATTAGAAAATTCATGTAAAGAGATGTAAGGGTCTTTCACTTTTTCCCGAGATTAATTTGTTAATTTGTAGCCATTTTGGCCTAATCTCCCCTATGCCTTTTGTATAATTTTCTTTTAAAATGACTTGTTAAATTATCAAGCTCGTAGATATTAATTTTCTTTTTTTTTCTCTTGAATTTCTATGGAAAAAGATTCTCATATACAAATATCAAACTTTTACTGGTAACAATCCCTTCGTCTCTAGCTAGCTACCACCAAGTAGTGTGGTGGTACACATTGTTGAGTTTTTAAAGCTAAAATAAGCTTAAAAGAGGGTGAATGGGAAATGGAGGGAAAATGAAATTTTTAAGTTTCCCTCCTTGACAATTGGTTATTGTCCCATATTGGAAGAGGAAAAGGTTTTTGATGTGTATATATACAATTGTTCTTCTTTTAGCTCTTAAAGAGTTAAGAAGAAGGCAAGCCTCGCGTCGTTGTCGTTGCTCGGCTCGACTTCGAAAATGGATAGAAATGGAAATCAATGGATTGATTAATTTTTCGGACCAGATTTATTACTTAATAGTAAATATTAACGTAATATTATTAAATATCCGTGTTTGTAACAAAAAATTTATATTAAATTCCTCTGCCCGTTTTAATTTGCGTAAATGGCTATTTACGTTATGGCCGTTTTACGTAACTGACCTCTCTTCGTTTGAACTCAACAGGTTGGGGCTATAAATAAAGGGATTTTTTCCTTCCTATATGAAAGTTTATTATCAAAAATGTGCATATTTTGTATATTACCCGCCCGATCCACATTTTACCTACAAAAATTGTACCATTCGAAAATCAGGCATTAATGGATCAGAATATTCCTTAAAAACGCGCTAAAATTAAGGAGAGATTCTTGGTGATAATTGATTCTACATTAAATTAAATCTTTAAAAGGGGAAAGGAGATTTCATATCTGCATTTTTTTCTCCAGAAATACAATTCAAATTCTGAAAAAAAAAAGGAACGAACAGATATTCAACTACTAACAGCTACAAAAACTACGAAAATATTCAACTACTAACAGCTTCTAAGATTTGAATTCAAATTGTAGAATTCAAAATTTTCGAGTTTCAACAACTCAAAGTTGAAAAAATCTGTTCTTCGTTGTTGCTTCTATCAAATTGTCGATCAGATATATCTCTTCTTCATCTTTTCTTCTTTCAATATAGAAATCCAAAAAAAAAAACATCAACATCGACAAAAAATCATGTACAAAATCGCAATTATGCTACAATTTAATGGCAGTTGGGACACCTATGGCACATTTAGTGATTTTGAAGTGGATGCCATTGTGGTAGATGAGAATGCAAGCTACAGTACTCTGATCTCTATAATTGCAGAACAACTATCAATTGATACTGCTGAAAAAATTGTAGAAATCAAATACATCGTGAAATCAAATAGTAGATTGTATATAATTTGTAGACAAATTGTAATTAATTTGTAGATTGTAGATAATTTGTAGATATAATTGTAGATACGTTGTAGATAAATTGTAGATAAACTATTTTATGATTGTAAATATTTTTATTGTTGTTTGTTATGTAATTCTAGGTGAGGGCTTCAACAGATCAAATCCATACTGTGATAGATGGTGTGAAGCGTTACATGAATCCTACATTATAACTACTATTAACTACAAAAACTCTACAATTATGTATAAAACCAGTTCTACAATTCAAACAAATTTACCTACAGTTTACCTACAGTGAATGTACAAATTACCTACAGTTTAAGTACCTAATATAAGAATAACTACAATTTACCTACAGTTACAGGGCAAACAGGAAACACATCATCCACAATCATGTCTACATTATATCTACATTTTAGACTACAATTAATCTTGGAATGTTCTACATAAACTACAAACTAACTACAATTACACTACAAACAGTAAATCTAGGTGAGGGCTTCAACAGATCATATCCATTACACTAAATCTATAATTACACTACAATTACACTACAATTACACTGCAATTACACTACAAATACACGAGAAACAGTAAATCCAGAAGAGGGAATTTTGTTTGGTACCAAAAAAAAAACTACTAAAGTGTATCTGTTGTCATTGTTTTGCTAGTTCGTGGCGTATTAAAATGTTTGTTGAAACTTTTGATTTCATGACTTTCAGATAATCAGATCACATGCCACAATTGTTGCAGAGGAAATTGGCACGACATTCAAATATAATGAGATTTCGCTGGCTAATGCATCTCAAAGGACATCTTTCGTTGATTGATCTTGCAATCGTGGATGAAGAACAAGAAAGAATGTGGGGTATGGGTAAAAACGTGGGTGAGGGGGTGAGGGGTAAGGAGAGAGAAACGTGAGATATATGGATACCTTTAATTAAGGAGTAAAAATTGCCCATTAATTAGATATGGATACCTTTAATTAAGGAGTAAAAACAGCCCATTAATTAGACTCTTAAGTATGGTATAAGATTGGTAATTTGGTATACTAAGTGTAATTTACTCAAACCTTAAACATGTAGGGTAAAAAGGTTTCCTATGTGGTATAGGAATGTAAAAATTCCATAAATAAATTGTCCATTCTTTTAGATTTTCTATATGAATTTCTGAATACTCCGTCTTTCTTCTGCATTGTTTTAACTACAAAGAAAGCAACAGTAAGTGTGATTTGCTACCGATCATTGTGCTCGCTGAAACACTGAAGTACCACTACACCAGTGTATAATTCATTCTATCCTGGGAGGAAATAATCCACAACCTTGGGTACTATGAGGGGATTAATTAGTTCCTTAAGAAAATACTGTGAATTCACTAGGCTCGGATTAAATTTTGTTTCTGTTTTTCATTTATGTTTATACGTTATTTTATATTCTCCAAAATTATTTTTCAAATACAGTATTCTAACACACATTTCTATTGTCTTAGTCAGAGATTTTAATTTGGATACGTGATGCTTAAAAAAGAAAAAAGAAAGAAAGACTGACTATTTTATTCTCCATAATAATGAATTTTTTCAACATGAATTTAGATCAATGGAACCAATAAAGTAAACAACTCGATGCTTAGCAAAAGCTAAAAGAAACAAGAAAGAAAGAGCATTTTATTTTCCGTAATGAACTTTTTCAATATGAATTTGGATTAATCGGACTAATAAACTTTGAATACCCGATCCTTAAAAAAGAAAAAAAGAAATAGAAAGAAAGAGCGCTTTATTTTTCATAATGACATTTTTCAACATGAATTCAAATTAATTAGAACAGTAAACTTTGAATACTCAACGCTTAAAAAAGGTAAAAAGGGAAAGAATGACACCAGGTAGTCACTTTTAAGCATGTTGTTTAAAATATATCCATAGTTTATAATATATGTAAAGATTAGCCAATTTGTTAAAATTTCAGGACACGATGTCCTGAAGTTTAAACCTCAAGATTTAACTTCAGGACATCGTGTCCTAATGTTCGAAAATTGTGTCCAGAAATTCGAATCTTATGTCCTGAATTTTAAATTAGCAGTTCAGAAATTCAGGACACATAATTCTGAATTTCAAATTAGTAGCTCAACTATTTAAGATGATAAGTCCTGAATTCCAAATTAGCAGCCCAAAAAAACAGGATACAAACAGTCAGGATATTTAGTCCTAAAGTGTGAACGATTGGCTAATCTTTAAATATATTATAAATTGTAAAATTTTTTTTAAATAACAGGCTTAAAAATGACTATTGATGCACTTCACTCTGCAAAAAGTTTCTCCATCTATCCACAAATTAAACCCAACCCAACCCAATTTTTACTTGATCTGAAACTCTTTCCATGATAGTATCTATAAGACTATAACTACTAAAATTAGTTAATTTAGGGTACGTTTGCATCTCCTCCAATAACAACGTACCCTCCCCTCCCCACCCCACCTACCCCCACCAAGAAAAGGAAAAGAAAAAAAAAAACACAACATCCTAAAAGGTCTTCTTCTTTTCCTATATAAACACTCTAACCTTCCACTTTCTTTCACCACCAAAAAAATGTGAGAAAAAACCTATATTTCATAGGTTGAATTCTCTTACTGTGATTAGCTCCTACTAATAAGAAGCTATTCCCGAGCCAGGTTCTCTAGATCCACGTATTTTTAGCTCGCGGAGCTAAATGAATATATGAATAAAATACATATTTATACAAAGTATGGAGGAATCTATAAAGCTCAGGAGGGATAGCACCATGAAAAATGATGTGATATATGTTGGTTTTAAATTTTTGAATCTTTTTTTTATATTTCCCATAAAACTTTCAATCATTTTGGCGCTATCCATCCTGAGTTCTATGGCTTCTTCTTGCTTTTTGCTATCTTCTCTTCACAAATTTCACTCACACAATTTTCAGGTAATTACTTTCTCTACTGAATTCTTTCTTATCATATACAAGTTAAATATTTTAATTTAATTAAGCATAATTTTTCCATTTTAGCAGTCTCACTTGACTTGCTTACATAATCATAACTATTTAACGAATTAAATCATTTTCTGCATTCTGGACAATATCATGATATATATTCATGCCATGTACACTTTCTTTTGATCCTTTACTTATACTAGTTCTTACATTAACAGGTGTGTAATTAGGTGTAGCCAGTAGCGTAGTCGCATACATTGAAAGATGGTCAACTGAACACTTTTCATCGAAAAATTATAATATATATAGAGAAACTTATATTGTGTATATATGTCAAAAATTATTAAGTTGGTTAAGTTGAATGTTTTAATTATTGACGAAATCGATTGAGCCAATGGAAAACTATATTTTTAATTTCCATACAAAAAAATTTCTTTTTAACAACACAAATCTCGATAACCATTATTTGGAGCTGATTTTGAAAAGAAAAATATTAAATTGTTTGGTGACGTGAGGCTCCAGCTTAAAACTTTGAAACTATATCAAATTAAAAAAATCTTTGAAAGTGGAACACGAGGATTTCTATGTGTTCCATAGTTTTTCTCGGTGTAGTAACTATGTTAGTAGTAATAATACAAATGAGCAATTTTAAACACCCTTTTGAGCTCTAACTATAAGATTCTTTTCAAACAATTTCAAGTGGTTATTTATTCCTTTGCAGTTTCAGTCATTTTTAATCAGATATCTCGGGTTCAGATCTCATAGAAAGCACTTCTTTTGATGAATCACACTATGTGAGTATGAATTAGTTAATAGTTAGGTCATTGTCTTAGTCATTTTTCTTTATTAGGTTGCACCACAAATGAGTGCAATCAGACGGATGGAATTTCTTTATTCTTAATCAGATATCTCGGGTTTAGATTTTACAGGAAGCACTTCTTTTAGTGAATCCTACACGATGTGAATATGAATTAGTTAGGTCAATGAGTTTCAAATATTAGGTAAAGCGCAGCCCGGTGCATTAATCTCCCGCTACGTACGAGGTCCGTGAAAAGACCGAATCACAAGAGTTTATTGTACGCCGACTTCTCCTGCATTTCTGCAAGAGTCTGTTTCAAATATCAGATAAAAAAATTGTTAAGTTTCAATAAATTTTTTCGTTTTTTTCTTTTCTTTTTTTCCAGTTAGGTTTCAATGATATAGTTCCCCTTTGAAGCCTAAGAATAAGGCTTTTTCTGTGTCTATCTGATAACCCCTTAAATGCTTCTCTTTTTCAGTACTCTGAGACTATGAGAGGTCATGCAATATTACTCATGTATTAATATATGCAGAAGAATAAAAAGGAAGTAGTTGTGACTAGGGTTTTGCCATAACTTTCATCCTTTAATTACTTGCCATTTGACTTAAATTTCCCTGCAGGCTTTTTGTAAATTTGGATGTTGACTCCATAGCGTTTAAGTCACGTCTTCCCTTCCTTTCTTTATTGTTGTTGTCTCCTTTTAAGATAAGATCCACATATAAGAATGAGTTTTATATTAAATTAATATTTTTACGTTATCAATGAAATTTAGTCGGCTATACAACAACAACCTAGTGTAATCTCACATGAGGTATGAGGAGAGTAGGGTGTACGCAGCCTTCCCCTACCCTGGAACGGCAGGGAGACTGTTTCTGATAGACCACCGGCTAAGAAAAGATGGAAGAAGCACCGTTAGCAAATAATAATCATACAAGATATTTAGAAAACTAAATCCAAGAATGCAAAAGAGAAGATAACAGGAGTACTGGTAACAAGTAATAACAGTACAAGATATGTCGTGATAACAAACTAAGGGAGTACTGGTAATAACATACTAAGGATATAGTCAGCCGTAACATATTATAATTATTTTATTCTCTAGGTTATCATATACTCCGGTATATTGTAGCTCAACTTAATCGAATGGTATAAAATATTTATACGCCGTAAATATACAAAGAATACTTACTTTTATTTAATCCACCCTAATCTGTCATTAGCGCACCATATGATAATGGAGTTATTAATTATTAATAGAAAGATGGCTAGGAGAAATTGAAAGTTAATTCTAAGAGGAGATGAGAATGATTGATTTGGATTAAAAGAAAAAAAAAATGCTAACTCCTAAATATAATTAACAATCTTGTCAAGGTGACGGTACCATGCAAAGTTTTATGCATCATGTGAAATTTAATTACTTACCCATCATGCCATTTTAAGTGATATTTGTGGATAGCATAAATGATATTTACATAATCATTCAAAAAAAAAAAAAAGAATTAGCAGCGAACTTCGTAACCAGTCCGTCGTTAAATTGCTTACACCTAACAAGATTTCTTGATAATCCGTCCCTAATATATTATTAAATAGGATTAGCTACAAAATTTGTCTTTCGCTAATTTCTATTATGTTAGTAGTGTTACTTATGAGCTAAATTACAAATAAGTTTTTATGATAAATAGATAATCAATTGGTAGAAATAGTAACTGATATGTTTCACATATTAAATTATACTGATAATATAAATATTTATTTCATTCTTAGTATGTGTATATTATATGTATATATATACACACACCATCAAATGTAGGGAAGTTTGGTTGGCCATTAAGTGCCATGTGTAAAGAAGGGATTGATAGGAATGCTAATATTATACTAAGGATTAAGAAGATAATGACCTCACTTTAGGGCACATTAGCTGTCTTACTGTATGGGGACAAAGAAACCACTTCACCTGTTTACATGATCTTCAATCTTTTGATTTTACAGTACTTATATGTATATATGCTGTTAAAATAAGCAAGACTTTATATAGTGTATTATAATGTTAGGTATGAAATGTGCTTGAACAGAAGCTCTAGGGCTACCTAACTAATTGGAACAAAAACTTTATTCTTAAGATTTCTTCTTATCATCTTTGAGTTCAAAATTAGTGATTACTATTACTGCCACCGGTTCATGTTAAAATTAAAGATATTGTTTCAATCAATTAAAGATGTTAAATGTCTTTTTAGGAGGTGTGCAAAATCTTTAGTATGTAGTGTACGTTATTCTTCATAAAATAAACTCTATTGATTTGGCATGCCGTGTTAAGTGGACACATACCTTTTTGAGCTAAAATCCAAAAGATACATACATTGAGGGGCCGGAGATTGTGCCTTGCCTCCTCATTTTCCACGTGTATCACTAAAATCTAGTGTTGTTATTGGTTTTATGATCTTAGATATCTAAACGTAAAGAGGGACAGTTCATCCATTAAAATAGATCTTTAGTTCACTTAAAAAAAATTGGAATTAGCTACGAACGTCGTCGCTAATCTGTCGCTAAAATGCTCGTAGCTAGCAGAACTTCTTGATAATCCATTGCTAATCCGTCGCTAAATGAGATTAGCGACGGATTTTTCTGTTTAGCTACAAAATTTGTCCGTCGCTAAAATCTAATTTTTTTAGTAGTGTTGTGGTTTGTAATTCCTTTTAGTTTTGCTGGAGAAGATCGTAGGTTAATTAGCACAGAATCACATACAAAGCAAATAAAGAAGAAAAAAAATACAAGGACTAACGAGGCTCAACTAAGCCTAGTCCTTAGGAAAAAAATAGAGAAAACTTTTCATTATGAATGAGAAGAATAGTATAGTACACAAAATCCTCAACTAGAACCCCTATATATAGATTTCAAGTAGTCATAAACCCTATAAGAAAATGTTTTTTTCGAACATATGTGGACAATAGCTTTTTCTTTCCTAAATCTATTAGAACCATGAGGTTTTCAAACCTATAGGGATTATGATTTTCTTAAAAAACAAGGGAATAAATTGAAGACATAAATAATAAATCTTCCCCCTGGCTTGAATTTTCTTCGTCAACATGACAACGTCTCATTGCTTGAGCTCAACCCTCATAAGGGCTCTACCAATTACAGCACATATCAACCAAGTCTCGGCAACGCCTAAACTTATTAAAGACTCACAATCTCTTCAGCCACAGCACCACTCCATCGATTTGCTTCTGCGCTCAAATAGATTCTGGGTAACTATTATACACAAGCAAATCAACGATCTCTACAACTGGCAAAGCAAATCCCACAGGATTTGTATATCAAAGAAGATACTCATTCACTATATTTGCAAACCTTTATGGTCGATTGATCCCTCTCTTATATCTGTCGCTTGTAATGTTTACACTTATTGTTGCACATGTGCATATCTTTTTGATAAATATTCAACATTACTCAATGTATATCATGATTTAACAGTAATCATGGTATACCAATATATAGTATATCAAGAGTATTGGAAATACCATTTGGCATACTCAAATAAAGTATACCATAATTCAATAGTGGCGTACACATGATTTTTCATAAGCGATTATTATGGCATACTATGATTCAACATTAATCATGGTATACCAATATGTAGTATACCAAAAATATTAAGAATGCCATTTAATATACCAGTAATCACGGTATAGTATGATTTAACATTAGTATAACGACCCGACCGGTCGTTTTGGGCATTTGCATTCCGTTCGGTGGTTTGAGATCCTGAGTAGCTTCATACGATATATTATGACTTGCGTGCATGGTCGGTTTTGGTTTTTGAGTGATTTGAGATTGATTTGGAAGAATGATTCTCTCTTTAGAAGCTTTAAGTTAAAGAGTTGACCAAGTTTGACTTTTGTGTATTTTAACTTGAATTGGAGTTTCGATGGTTCCGTCAATTTTGTATGGTGATTTTAGAATGAGGCATATGCCCGAATTCGTATTTGGATATTTCTAGAATGTTTTGGCTCTATTTGACGAAAGTTGACAATTTAAAGGTTTGGAAGGCTCATGGTTTTGACTAGGAGTTGACTTTGATGTTATCGAGTTCCGATTATTGTTCCGGGAATTGAAATAGGTTCATTATGTTATTTGAAACTTGTATGCAAAATTTCAGGTGATTCCGAGTTATTTATACGTGTTTGGCGTAAGTTTAGAATTTGAAATAGTTCGTTAAGATTGAATTAAGGTGCGATACATGATTTTGATATTATTTTGTGTGTGTGAGGACTCGAGTGGGTCCGTATTGAATTTTGGGATTGGTTGGTATGGTCGGATAAGGTTCCGAGGGGTTCGGATGTGTTTCGAATGAGTTTCAGATAAACCTCCAAATGACTCAAAACTAGCCAAAAGCAACTCAAAAAATGCCAAAGGAAACAAACACACTCAATAAAGGTTGAATCTTTAATCAAAAGCCCAAAGTCAACCAAAAAGTCAAACCCGGGTCCGCACCTCAGAACTTGACAAAGCTCACAAAATCCGATAACCCATTCAATTACGAGTCCAACCATACTAGTTTCACTAAAATCCGACTCTAAATCGATCAAAAATTCACTATATGAAATTTTAGACAAAAACCCACAATTTCTCTTTTGAAATCATCAATTAAATTCCAAAAACAAAGATGGAATCACGGAATAATCAAAACCGAGTATAAAACACTTACCCCAATCCATATGGTGAAAATCACCTAAAAATTGCCTCGATCCGAGCTCCATAGCTCAAAATGTGCTAAAATAAACTCAAAATCCCGAATTTTGATGTTTTAATGCACTGCCAGGGGTCCCTCTTCGCGATCGCGGTCCCAACATCGCAATCACGATTCAAAGAAATTCTAGCTCAAGTTTTACCCTTCACGATCGCGAATATTCCCACGCGATCGCGGTGAACAAACTCCAACAAGCTTGCCCAACTCTTCCAGACAACCTCTAGTATAATTGCCATAACTTTTTGTACAAAACTCTAAATGACAAACGGTCTTGATTTTCTGAAAATTAGACACCAATGGTTATAACTTTCATTTTTTGGATCACCTCCAAACTCTTTATAGATTGCAAGGTATAAGCTTCTAAAGTCGGCTCAGTGACAGCAGAATTTCTTCTTCGCGAACGCGAAGCTCTCTCTGCGAACGCGATTCACAGGCCCCTTTTTTCCATTTTGCTCTTCGCGAACACGACCCAAGCTCCAGGATCGTGATGCATACTACTGTAGCCAAAATTCAACAACTAAAAATGGCCTAAAAATTGTCCGAAACCACCTCGAAACTCAACCGAGCCCCTTGGGACCCCACCCGAACATACCATCAAGTCTCAAAACATCTTATGGACCTACTCGATGCCTCAAATCACACATATTAACATTAAAATCACAAATCATCGATTAAGATCAATCTCTCAAGTTCATAAACTTCTAACTTCGAACCAAGCATCCGATTCATGCCTATCCAATCTAGAATGAATCCAAATTTTGCATACAAGTTCCAAATGATATAACGAACCTATTCCAACTCCCGGAACAACAATTCAAACTCGATATCATCAAAGTCAACTCTCGATCAAACTTATGAATATTCCAAACCTTTAAATTTCCAACTTTTTCCAAATAGTGTCGAAACCTTCTAGAAATGCCCAAATGGAAATCCGGTCATACGCTAGGTCCAAAATCACCATTCAGACCTAACGGAACCATCAAAACTCCATTCCGGGTCAATTACACAAAAGTCAAACTTGGTCAACTCTTCCAACTTAAAGCTTCAACAATGAAATTCATTCTTCCAAACTAATTTTGAGTCACCCAAAAACCGAAACCGACTATACACACAAGTCGCAATACATCATACAGAGCTACTCATGCCCTCAAACCACCAAGCGAAGTGCAATCAAAATGACCGATCAGGTTGTTACATTCTCCCCCACTTAAACATACGTTCGTCCTCAAATGTGCCAAGAGTCGTTCCAAAGCCATCAAATCGCCATATAACCTTACCATGCCCATACCTAGGGGTGATCCCATGCCACCCCAATCCTTATAAGCCTGAAAACACAACATAAATGAAGATCATTCTTTAACCTTAGACCGTCAGTCTTAGAACCCAATTCCCAACATCTGGAATTCCTTGCAAGACCAGAATCTCGCATCTACACATTGTATAAGTCTGAACAAGTTGTATCAATCCATAACCATAACCCAATATGTAATCACATGATTTACCACACATCTCGCATACTTGTAGCAATAATTCCCGATCACAGTAGCTGCTCAAAACAAACCCGATACCGATAGTAAACCTCACATCAAATAAACCTCGTTCAAAACCTTAGTTCACTGCCGATGATGAAGAAACACGCAGAAACTCATAACCACTCATCAGATCAACAAGTCGCGGAGCTCTCTCTCGTCCGACAAAAAAACCAAAGCCAAATCCTAAGCAGACTTTCGATATTATTCTTCCAAACATACCGTAATCAAATTCGATAGCAACCACTTCAGGCCCAAAGACTTTATCTCATCAAATACAAGCTACTCTACTGACATAACACACCAATACTACCTAGAGCCACAAACTATCAATCCGCGCACCAATAAGCAACAATTCAAATGCATTCAAACATGAAAAATGACTCAAATGGTAAAATCGTCCCGCAAGTTCAACACCACCACAGGCGCAATGCTACAAACCCATCACACATAGTAGAATAAAGACACATAAATCTAACACAAAGGATCATATCCCAACATAACATGGAATACCTCAAGCCACAATGCTCAAAATCAACAACCATGCGCAACTCGACATCAAGTACACGAAGTGCATTACCATAACCATAGAGAAGAGAATAACACTATATACCACAGCCCGGAAAGACCATAACTAACGCGCAGTCAACCATTCAACACTCCAAAAATCATCTCGCCCGAATTTCGCTACAAGGCCCAAATAGAACAGCATCATGTGTGCATATATCCAATAAATCACAACCCCTCGTAGCATAGAAGAGTAATACATAGAACTTATCAGAATACAAACAAGCTCAACTCTAACCGAATTCCACACCCCTCAACACTAACAGTTCTGAGTCAACAAATATGACCCGGTGTAGAACACACATCCTCACTGGGCCTGCCAATAGGCCCCCAAATCAACTCAGGTCATCCCCAAATGGATAAATGGCCCTTCAAAAGTCCACAATGATCTAACCGTAGCACGTACTACTATCTAGCTAACTTTGGCCACATCTTCATAGTCCGCAACCCCGAAACAATCTACTTCTGAGAACTCCCAGTCTCCAAATCCATAGAACACATGAATTACCCCAGTCGATCCCAACTCCACCGCTAGAATGACTATCACATCTCTCACACACAACTATCCCAAGAGAAATACATCTATAATTCCCTCGCGCCACATGGCAAAATCTGAATATCTGCAGTCGATCAACCAGGCGAGTACCATAATACCAATAAAACATCCGTAAGTCAAAACACAATGCACCTTCTGAAATACGCACCCTTCCCAGGCAATACCAAATAGTAATAACATTCATCTAAACATCTAAAACCGTCCACATTGTTCAAAATACATGACCTTTCCTCCAAAATTGAACCTTCACCTTGCATATGAAAATCCCAATCTCACACTACGCACCGCCTGTTACACCCCATATCTTCGTATGTGAGAGTATTCGTAAGTCAATTGATGTAAGCTCAGAAATGAGAGCGTCTTTAAAAGTACATAAAGTAAGTTAATCATGTTACCTTGGAGGTTACAAATCTTTAAGATCATGAATAACAAGTACCAAGAGGGTTAGAAAGCTTAGACGCTAAACGAAGAATAAGTTTCATCGAAAGTCGATAAGTTTGGAATGTTATAACATGCACTTTGGGGTGAGACTAGGGTTCTTAACGTGATAAGGAGGTTATGTTATGAGTTATTTTAGGCTTATGATAGTCGTGTGTTATGTTTTGAAGTCAAGCGAGTTGTGGAACAAAAGTTGGCAAAGGTCATCACAAGTTACATTCATAAATGTGCTGCAAATTAGGTCAAATGTTGCGGAGCGTTCCTCCCAATATACTTGGAATTACGGGATGATCCACATATCAAATTGAAGATCTACGAGTCTAGTTTCTAGCTCATTAAGTCGTTTGTCGATACGACATCGGAGTATATAGATATTTGTAGTTTTGAGAGACGGCACAGACTGCATAGGTGACAAGTAAGTGTGTCACTAAAGTTTTTTTAGCAATACATTTCGTGTGTTATATGAGGTTTTTTTGGGACATATTATATACCAAATTGAAGTTCTTGGAATGTAGTTTCCAACAATTTTAACAGTTGTTCATACGACATCCGGAGAAAAAGATATAAGCATCGGAAGAAGGGCCAATCCTAGGGTGCAAGCTAGCACCTCTTAGACTTTTCAAAAGTTGATATATATATATATATATATATATATATATATGTTTTAAATCGGCTTTCTCTTCATTGTTTTCATAGAACACGACCATAGAACCCACTTACCCTTAAGATCTCTACAAGGGTTTCAAAGAAGATTAACATCCCGGGTACGAAATCAAAAAGCGATAACATTAGAACGATCCCTACGACGTAAGTATCGCTATATCGCCTCTCTTTTTCTTTGTAGTTTGAGTTTTGGAAGGTACTTCGGAGTTAAGAAAATGCCTACTTTCTGTATTTAAGCTTTTAAATATCAAGGAAGGTTGATAAATTCGCTTTCTAATAGTTAGAACTCACAGGATGGTGATCGAAAGTCGTGAGTTCAATTTATTTCACTTTTAGTGGACTATTTTGTAGTCCACTCGTGTTGGCCTATTGTGCTGATGATTTATGGAGTTTGGAAGGATAAAGAGAATCGAGAAATGCCACATGTGGTAGGGTACTGGGCTGGTCGCTCGTCGTTGCAATTTCAGGCTAATTGCTAACTTGTTGATTGGGTGTGTTATGGTATGTTTGGGTTTTTTATTTTATTAAAGGTCCCGAATTTTAGTTAGGTTCTTTTTGAGTTGCTGGCTGTATTGTGTTGTTCTCTCGCCTATAGTAGACTTGAGGGAGCAGTAAAATCAGGGGAAATGCTTCCCGTTTTATTTTAGAATCAAGTTATTGTTTAAGATACGTGATATACTAGCGCCATTTAAGTTGTACATGCATTTCTTTGTTATGGGGTTGACGCGCTAGTTGTCGTAAGCTTGTTGTTGAGTTTCTTTGACGACTTGAGGTATGTTAAGGCTATCCCTTGTTTCCTTTTGGAATGATCCATATGATACAAATAAAACGAGCAAACGCGGAACTTTCACAAATGACCCTATTCTTAGAAGTACTAGGGGTGCCTATGTTCTTGATTCCCCATGTGTCCTATTATTATATCGCCTATTCATGGGTCTCAGAAAATACGTAAGTTGATAAAATTTATTTCATAATATTAACCGAAGACATATTGATCTTATGACATCCCGATAGATCTTATTGACTTACTTCTTATGCATTTCATTCATTTATACATGTACATTGATCCATGACCAGAGGGCGTTATATATGCGTATATTATATGTATGTGGGATATGGGGAAAGGTTATGGCGTTATATACGCACCACCACTTGATCAGCTGGTATACATTGATGATTTCGCCCACAGAGGCCGAGATGATATGATAGAATGCCCTTAGAGGCTTGATGATGTTATGTACGCATATACCTACACATGATATGGCATTTATACGCATATGCATGGCATTATAAATGTTCCATGAGTCATAGAGCTATTCATACTTACAGGTTGAGTCCTTTACTCCATGTTCTTTCATGTCTTATATATACTGCTTTTCATGCCTTACATACTCGGTACTTTATTTGTAATGACGTCACTTGGGGACACTACGTTTTATGCTCGCAGGTCCCGATAGATAGTATGACAGTCTTCCTAGTAGGCTATGAACTCAAGGTGTTGTTGCACTCCACTTGCTCCGGAGTTGCCTATTTGGTCACTATGATTGGACATGTATTGATTGGTATGGCAGGGCCCTGTCCCGACCTATATGACATTTATTTACTCTTAGAGGCTTATAGACAGATGTCATGTATATGGATACTTGTATGGCCTTGTTGGCCTATGTTTTGAGTATACAAATGATCATGTCGGCCTTATAGGCCCATATGTCACAAGTATAAGTTTCTATATCATGTTGGGTCGTCCTATGTTTAGTATTTTCTTATGTTTTATTCTGGTTACCTCATGAAGGCCATTCTGGCCTATTTACCCATGTTGGTTTGAGAAGAAAAAATTACGTTACTTTGGTACTCAGTTGGGTAAGGCACCGGGTGCCCGTCGCGCCCCATCGGTTTGGGTCGTGACAAAATTGGTATCAGAGTAGTTCGGTCCTAGGGAGTTTGCAATCTGTGTCTGGTAGAGTCTTATTTATGGGTGTGTTGTGCACCACAGTTGTGACTAGGAGGCTACGGGACATTTAGGATTGTTACTCTTTCTTCTTACTCTAGATCGTGTGGTAGAGCTCAGTTGTATGAATTCAAACTCGTAAATTATATTTTACTCGTAATAAAACGATACCTACATCCAGAAAGACATTTGGTAGAGATTGAATGTGGCTGTGGAAGAGTTGAGTCACGGGAACTCGATTTTGCATCATGCTTATGATGAGTAAATGTGAGCTCTTAGCAGATCATGTGTGTACTAAAATGTGAAAGCTTCTTGATAAGGAGACCTAAGGCATGAATATCTATCCATCCATATGGTAAAAGGCAATAAGAGTATCAGAAGGTAGATACAAGTTTCAACAAGTAAAAGAAGCAAGGTGAAGAGGGATACGAGGTACCCAGTTAGTGAAGATTATCAGTATTTACAATTCAAGCAGAGAAATATAAGCATTCTGAGTTACTTTCAACAGTAATAGAGATATATACACTTGACAACATCCATCTCAGTTATGTCGTATGGGAGCTAATATATATAGTTTAAGAGAATGATGGGATATCAGGATCGAGCTAGGGTTAGAGTAACCTAAAATTATGGATGGATTGTTATCATTAGCTAACATTTCCGAAGGATAGTGCAAACGTGGTAATAGTTCTCCTTGTGAGACACCCAGATGGTGCACTCTAGAATAGTACAGTCAGATATGAATACTAGAATGTTCAAAAAATTTAGAAGATAGGTAGTGGGATCCTAGAAGGGATAAATATTTACCTTAGTATGACTCCGGTACCTAGTAAAAAAAAAGAAGGGAGAATGTTAGGCGTCCCGAAGAGCCAGTGAGATGAAGCATGGGGAGCTAAAAGTGAAAGAATATTTTGTTGAAGTTTTCAGAATAAAATTGATAGACATAAATATTAGTAGGAGAATAAGAAGAGAGTAAATGAAGCATTATGAGTAAGATGTGATAAAAGGATGATAGCGGTAAATCAAAATATGACAGAGTCTATAGTCAAGTGAAGGAAAGGACAAGAGGTAACAGGCCTTGAGACAATAAAACTGTATAAGCCATAAAGTCATACCCTCATTACGAGAAATGAGTTGGTGAATCCAACGTGACTACCGGGAGGAAAAGTTAGACCACGGAGTAATAGAAATTACTATGGGCTAGTGAACAAGATAAACTAAACATGAATTAGGGACCGAAGGATTTGATAATAGTCGGCATTGTGAGAATTTTAGAGACCGCATTCTGCCAATAATAGAATGGACAATAGAAGAACAACCTTTAAAGGTCATTCAGGAAGACGCTTCCCCTAAAGCAAGCAGTGTGAGCAGAGTTAAGCTTAAGGGACTAAGTGTGCCAGTTACACTAGGTGTCACCCTCGTGAGTAAGAAATTTTGTTATCCTTGGTACAGAAGGGTTACCGTAAGGCGAGTAAGGGTCATTGATGATGTGAAAAGACACCAAAGATGAAGAGGTAAAACATTTATAGGTAGATCGTCATAACACTAAATCTTAGTACTCCTTGAAGGGGAGAATATGGTGTGATGTGGTATTAAGTCGGAGTTAAGTGGTTCAGGTAACTATGGAGTGGTAAAGGAAGAATGTGGTAAAAAGGCGAAAGGAGTGAGGTTGTATTTATTCAGATCCTACAGATATGTCATGACTCTAGAACATTATACAAGCAAGACGCCGAGGAGAGGCAGCAAGAGTTCCCGGCCAGGATATTATTGATAAATAAGTGCGAACGGACACTTGATACATAATGAGCTAGTACGAGAGGTAAGTTAAGACAAAGGACATAACCCAAGAGAGATTACGCATAATATAGATATGAGAATGGACCAACGAGTAGTTAGTAGTTGATCCAGGAAGAGCCTAGTTATGTCTAAACAAGAGGATACAGATAAATCAACATATCGTGCAAGATAAACGTAGTGAACCCCAGCATAAGGAATTCAGTCTTGCAGATACGAGATCGTAATCCTTGAGAAATTTCAAATAGAAAAAGGGGTAGTTAAAGGTACCATATAAGTGTTAAGGAAATAAAAAGAGTTCCACTAGGGAGACAATCAAAATTTCAGTTCAGAAATAACCCTACGAGCACAAGGGCGCAGAGCTAAATGACTAAGGATAATTATAGGCGAGTAAGAACATCGAAATTTTCCTTCGGGTGTACGATGTAATAAGCTCGCAGCTTTATAGGAGTTAGAGGGTCTCCCCAAAGTACTACAATGAAAGACTAGCTCAGGAAATAAGGAAGAAGAATTCAACCTAAGCATAGTAACTTGAAGAAGAAATGATCTTGTAACAATAGTCTCACTACAATATTGTATGCACTCCATAAAAAAGTGGCACCTATCGTGACTAATGAACGGGAAGTCAAAAGTGATATTTAAGATCATATGAGTTATAGGGAATTCCAGTATTCGAGGGCACTAAGATAAGCCAAGTATCCATGCAGAAAGTGGCAGAACGACCAGGAAAAGTAATTGCTTACATTTAAAGACAACTGAGAAGCCATGAAAGGAAATCTACGGTTCTAGCAAGTTAAAAGGAAGGCTGCGAGTAGTATAAATAGATATGTGTAGGTTGCAAGCTAAAGTATGGCAGAGCGACAAGGTTTTAGGTAGATAGGAGTAAGGATAAGAAAAGGTGAGTGAGAAGGTGACAAGAATAGGTAAGGCCTTGGGATTAAACACATCAAAACAAGAGAGTTGGTGGTTTCCGTAAGTCATAAAAAGCCCAGTATAGCCTGAATGAACTTAAAGGAGTTTAAAACTAGGAGCATTAGAAGAGATGGAATGATGCCTAGGTAGTAAAGTAAGGGTGTAATTGCGATAAATGATAAGAGGATGATGTTTAGGCCTTCGATTGAGTAATGATTCAAAGAGAAGAGACTTCATGAATTGCACGGGATTAAAATACCCCCCCCCCCCCATAAGATGAATCATATTGGGATGCTATGAAATACGGTTATTGAAGTATAGTATCGTCCCTAGGTGGATCAGGCAAATCACATCAAATGTTCCCCTATGCAATGTGAGCCTTAGTGACAATGTATTACGTAAGAAGGTTCAAGTTATCAATGGTAGATTATGGATCAACATTAAGGTGAATAAATAATGGATGGATAAAAGTTACAAAGTATGAGATGAGATTAGACCGTCATTATTAAGATGAACAGTAATGAGGAAGCATTAAAGGACTTAGATAAATACATATAGGATAAGCAGAGAGAGAGTAACCTGGCGTTGGGTAACATACCTCGGTAATAATTAACAGAAGTAAGAGTTATTGTAACGACCCGACCGGTTGTTTTGAGCATTTCACTTTGCTCGCCAGTTCACGGGCAAGGCTAGCCCCGTATGATGTATTACGACTTATGTAAATCGTCGGTTTTGATTTTCAGGTTAATCGGAATAGATATGGAAGGATGATTCTCAGCTTGAAGCTTTAAATTTGAAAGGTTTGACTTAGTCTTGACTTTTTAGTATTCGATCTCGGATTTGGATTTTTATGATTTTGTTAGCTCCGTTGGGAGATTTTAGACTTAGGAGCGTATTCGGAATGTATTTTGGAGGTCCGTGGTAGATTTAGGCTTGAATTGGCGAAATTTGGAATTTTGGCGTTTCTGGTCGATAGTGAAAATTTTGATATCGGGTTCGGAATGGAATTACGGAAGTTGCAGTAGGTCAGTTGTGTCATATGTGATGTGTGTGCAAAATTTTAGGTCATTCGGACGAGGTTTGATAGACTTTTTGATCAAAAGCGGGTTTTTGGATTTCTTAGGCTTGAATCCGTGGTTAATTTGATGTTCCGATGTTGTTTTAGGTGTTTCAAAGATTGGTATAAGTTTGGATGGCAGTATATGACTTGTCTGTACTTTTGGTTGAGGTCCCGGGGGGCCTCGGGGCGATTTTGGATGGTTGACGGGAGGTTTGGAGTTGGAATTTGCAGCTGAAGTGCTGAAACTCATGTCATAACCGCACCTGCGGCTTGGGGACCGCAGGTACGGGCTCGCAGAAGCTCCAAGGGGGACGCAGATGCGGAAATGGGCATGAGGAGCTGGGATCGCAAATGCGCGTGCTGGAGCGCACCTGCGGTAGCGCAGGTGCGAGATTTTGATCGCAGGTGCGGTCTGGGGCGGTTAAGTGAATTTCGCAGATGCGCACCTGGGATCGCAGGTGCGAGAATTTTGACCGCAAATGTGATTTTGCTGGGGCAGATCATATAAATTAAGGCCTTCGCGATTTTGAGCTATTTTTCATCACTTTTCATACGGGATAGAGCTTGGGAGAGCCAATTTGAAGAGGAAATTCAAGAAGGCTTCGTTGAGGTAAGATTTTTGAACATAAAACTCGTTTCTATGGTGTTATTTCACGGATTAGGCTTGTAATTTATGGAAATTAGTGGTTGAAATTGAAGAAAACTAGGGCTTGAAATTTGAGACCTAAAATTTGGGATTTGAGGGGTCATTTGTGGTTGAATTTTGGTAAATTTGGTATGTATGAACTCATGAGAGGATAAGGATTCCATTGGTGTTAATTTTGTCGGATTCCGAGACGTGGGCCCGGGGGTCGGGTTTGGCCAATTTCGGAATTTTTGGTGTAAATTGGTTATTTTCGAGTGGGCTTTGTTCCCTTAGCATATTTTTGATGGTATGAATTTGTTTTGGTTAGATTTGGAGCATTCGGAGGCTGATTCGAGAGGCAAGGGCATTGCGGGCTAGAATTTGGACCGGATTGAGGTAAGTAATGATTGTAAATGTTGTCCTGAGGGTATGAAACCCCGGATTTCACATCATTATGCTACTTTGAGGTGACGCACACGCTAGATGACGAGCGTGGGGTCGTGCACCGTTGGGGATTGTGACTTGGTCCGTCCCGTACGACTATTAAGTCGCGTATTTACTTGGAAACTATTTGATATTGTTATATTCTGGAAAGTATGATTGTGTTTGGGGCTAAATGCCATGTTTGGGCCTCGTGCCAACTGTTTTGGACCCTCAGGGGCTTTTCACTATTATTCCTCACTGTTTTGACTTCATATTTGTACTCAGTCATGTTGTATTTTACTGATTTCATAACTTAACCTTATTTGCTCAGTTTTTAATATTTTAAATGATATTTTGGGCTGAGCATCATGTTTTACTGTTGCCCGAGGGGCTTGAGAAATTTCTGACTGAGTGAGGCCGAGGGCCTGTGTTGTGCGGATGTTGTGGGATCGGGCTGCACGCCGCAGCGTGTTGCACTGATTGTGATATTGAGAGGCCAAGGGCCTGATTTTGATTATGCCACGAGGTGGCTTGTGATTGTTATGAGGCCGAGGGCCTGTTTGATTATGCCACGAGATGGCTTGTTATAGCGCTTGGGCTGTAAGGATCCCCTCCTAGAGTCTGTACACCTCCAGTGAGCGCGAGTACCCAGTGTGAGATATGATATTGTCCGAGGGGCTGTTGTTGTTTCATGTTGTTGCTCGAGGGGCTGATACGAGTGATTGTGAGATAGCCCGAGGGGCTGGTTCTATTGATATTTTGCCCGAGGGGCGGTTATGGTACATGTTTTGCCCGAGGAGCTGGTTTTACGTTTCTATACTTTTACTCACTGCTTTCATCACTCGTTTGAAACTATTGAAAGGTGTTTTAAAAGGTTTTACTGAGCTGAGGTGTTTTACGAGTTTTACTGCTTTACTGCATTGTTCTGGACTTATATTGTTTTTCCTGTAGCATTATGCTGTGGTTTGCGTGTTTTCTTACTGCTCAACTGCCTTTACTTTTATTACTTCTGAGTTGGCGTACTCACATTACTCTATGCACCTTGTGTGTAGATCCAGGAGCTTTGGGTCGCGATAGCGAGTGTTGATATTGCTTACCAGCTGATCCTCGGAGTTGACTAGGTAGCTGCTTGGCGTTCGCAGCCCAGTGCTTCTCCTTCATATCTCATTTAGTCTTGTATTAGCATTTCTATCAGACTATGTTGTCCTTATCTCATTCCTAGACGAGTCGTAGTTGCTCATGACTGGTGACACCCCGATGTCGGGCTGTGTTTTGGTTCCGCATTGTCTACTTTGACTTATATTATGGATTTGTTAGTTAATTATTGACTCTAAATGTCTTAATATGAAATACTTGGTTGGTTTGGGGTTTGTGTCGGCTGGCCTAGTTTCACGATAGGCGCCATCACGACCGGGTCCGTTTTAGGGTCGTGACAGTTATGGTATAGTATGACCTACCTAGTTGTAGTAAAGTCATAAGAATAGATAACCGATGCAATGAAACGAGATGTATCAATAGTCGTAAGTTCGACAAAGTACCGAGCAAAGAACTTCAGTACACGTATAGATGCCCAGAGGGACAACTTGTTAAAGTTCTGTATATGTTCCCAAAGTGAGGCCTAGAGAATGGCTAAAAGCTGGAGAAAAAGGGAGAGAAGAGTCGGATAGGCGCACATACAGGGACAAAGTCGTACATGCTGCATGACAGAAGGTAGCAACAGTTACGAGATTGGAATAATTCACACAACAAGTCGTAGTGTGAGAAAGAGGCCTAAAGGGGGGAATGCCCTGGCCTTGGGATTTATTCACAGAACAATTGTCTAGATGGAAAGACAGTATTAAAATATTCGTAAGAGCTATGGGTTACGAGACTGATAAGCGCATCGGTCAAAATTCGAGGACGAATATTCCAAAGGGGGGAATGATGTTACACCCCATATCTTCGTACATGAGAGTATTCCTAAGTAAATTAATGTAAGCTCAGAAATGAGATCGTCTTTGAAAGTACGTAAAGTAAGTTAATCATGTTACCTTGAAGGTTACAAATCTTTAAGATTATGAATAACAAGTACCAAGAGGGTTGGAAAGCTTAGAAGCACGAAAAATAAGTTTCATCGAAAGTCGATAAGTTTGGAATATTATAACATGCACTTTGAGGTGAGACTAGGGTTCTTAACGTGATAAGGAAGTTATGTTATGAGTTATTTTAGGCTTATGATAGTCGTGTGCTACGTTTTGAAGTCAAGCGAGTTGTGGAACAAAAGTTGGCAAAGGGTATCACAAGTTACATTCATAAATGTGCTGAAAATTAGGTCAAATGTAACAGAGCGTTTCTCCCAATATACATAGAATTACGGGATGATCCACGTATCAAATTGAAGTCTACGAGTTTAGTTTCTAAATCATTAAATCGTTTGTCGATAAGACACCCAAGTAGAGAGATATTTGCTGTTTTGCGAGACTGCGCTAACTGCATAGGTGACAAGTAGGTGTGTCACTGAAGCTTTTTGAGCAATACATTTCATGTGTTATATAAGGTATTTTTGGGACATATTATATACCAAATTGAAGGTCTTGGAATTTAGTTTCCAACGCTTTTATATGTTCGTTCATACGGCATCCGGATAAAAAGATATAAGCGTCGAAAGAAGGGCCAATCCTAGGGTGCCAAGCTAGCACCTCTTTGACTTTTTAAAAGTTGATATATATATATATATATATATATATATATATAGGGTTTTAAATCGTCTTTCTCCTCATTTTTCATAGAACACGACCAGAGAACCCCCAAAAACATACCCTTAAGATCTCTGCAAGGGTTCCCAAGAAGATTAATATCATGAAATCAAGAAGCGATAACATTAGAATGATCGCTACGGCGTATGTATAGCTATATCGCCTCTCTTTTTCTTTGTAGTTTGAGTTTTGGAAGTTACTTCATAGTTAAAAAAAATGCCTACTTTCTGTATTTAAGCTTTTAAATGTCAAGAAAGGTTGATAAATTTGTTTCCTAATAGTTAGAGCTCACGGGATGGTGATCGGAAGCCGTGAGTTCGATTTATTTCACTTTAGTGGATTGTTTTGTAGTCCACTCATGTTGGCCTCTTGTGCTGATGTTTTATGGATTTTTGGAGGAGAAAAGGTGTGGAGAAACACCACATAATGACGGAATGGTGAGCTGGTCATTTGTCGTTATATTTTTTAGGTTGTTTGGCACTACTTTGGTTGTCGTTTTATGTAAGAAGTGATTAGGGTGTGTGGCTGTTTTGTGGTATATTGTGTTGTAGATAAGGTTGGAAAATGATGCATACATGTTGTTATTGTTGTGTTCTGGTTGTTGTTGGTATATGGTATTGGAGGACGGCCTTGTTACAGGGGAGATGCTGCCCAAATTTATGTAAACGAGCTACTAGTTTAAGTTGCGGACTTAGCCTTTACTCAGTAATGATTTTGAATCTCCTTATGCTGTGGTAGATTGAGTTGAGTTGTTACAGGGGAGAAGTCTTGTTACAGGGGAGATGCTGTGGTACCGAACCTTATAGGGCCTGGCAGCTATTTTACTTACTATATTGAGAGAGATGAGTCAGTATCAGCAGGTAAGCATATTTTCAAATTATATTTGACTCCCAGGTCTTTTCAGTTATTATATTATCAGTTCAGTTTTAGCTTTCAGTTATTCTGTTGGCTTACATACTCGGTACATTATTTGGTAATGACGTCCCTTTTGCTGGGGATGCTGCATTTCATGCCTGCAGGTCCTGATAGATAGCTGGATAAACCTTCCTAGTAGACAAAGTCAAACATCAGCTTGGTTGGTAAGCTCCACTTCCTCGGAGTTACCAGGTCTATACCTTGGAGTCCATTTTATATATACAGGTTTGATGGGTAGGTCGAGGCCCTGTCCCGACCATGATACAGTTTAGTTATCCTTAGAGGATTGTAGACAAGTCCTGTACATTTTATATATCAATATTGTGGCTTTACCAGCCCTATGTAGATGTTTAGTTTGGTATTGATGATTGTAGACGTTATTTTAAGATGATTCAAAACTCGGGCCGAGTATGGCATTGGGTGCCGGCCACGCCTCTTCAGGTTTGGGGCGTGACAAGAATGGTGTTAGATAATACTATCGAGATCGTATGTTCCGATCCCATAATTATATAGCATAGCGAAGCGACCGCTCCCATAAGAATATTTCATAATACTACTGAAGCGAACGACCTGGTCCCATAAGAATAGCGAAACTTTCAATGGGTAACTAGCCCAACTCATGAAGATATGTACGAGTTTACGTGGTCATGAAACTACCGATCAAGTAAGTAAACACGATGATACATACTTAAGAGAAGGCATAACTCTACTAATAATCATGTACCTCGCCAAATTGCAAAGTAACTTGGCTCGCTAACTACGTAAATTATAGTCTCAAACTCAGTCATGAATTCAAGTATTTAAACAGACAAGATTAATTCAAGCAGTATAGTTAGTCTAAGTCTACCCGAACATATCAATAATATAGCATACGCACTGACGCTCGTCACCTCGTATGTACGCAGTTCCCATAACACGTAGCACATAGCAAAGAGAATACCTACGTGGATAAGTTTCATCTTACAAGATTAGACAAGAGACTTACCTTCTCCAAAATCCGATAATCAGTTCCAACACCTCTCTAATACCTCAAACCAATGCCTAGTGACTCGAAACTAGCCAAAAGAATGTGCAAACTAATCAAATATACTCAAGAACCCATAATTTAACAATTAGGAACAATTCTCAACCCCCACACGAAAAGTCAATAAAAGTGAACCCCGGTCCCACATGCCCCGGATTCTGAAAATTCTCGAAAACAAATGTTACTCATAGCATCACGAACTCAAATATATAATTTATTACCAATTTCATGTCCAATTTCCAAGTCGAATTGCCTTTTTACCAATTCTAGATTTTTCCAACAAAATCCCCCAATTTCTACTAATTTCCTTGTACAAATCCATATTTAATCAATGTATTTAGCTCATAACAAGTAGGAATCACTAACCTTGTGTTAGTAGATTAAAATGGCTCCTCCAAATCGCCAAAAATAGCCTTAGAAAGAGAGAAATGAGATAAAATGAACCTAACCCTAAATTGCAAACTTATATTCTGCCAGGCGTCCATCTTCGAGATCGCTGAGATACCCTCGTGATCACGAAGACCAATTCTTCCACTGTCGAAATTCTCTTCTTCACGAACACGTGAGACTTCTTGCGATCATGATCAACAGTCGGCCGAGCATATGCGAATGCGAGCCCCGTTCTGCAAACGTGAAGGCCAATCCTTCTATCCCCAGAATCTCCTCTCCCGCGATCTTGAACTACATATCGCAATTTTGATGAGCAACTACCAACCCAGGAGAGCCCCCGCTAAAATGTCATGTTCACGAACTTCACCATGAGAACGCGAAACATAACCTGGTCAACTGATGACGTCCAAATCCACTATTAAAAAGTAAATGGACACGATCACATGCTAATTTACCCAAAGAATTTCTAAAGTTATAACTAAACATTCGAATCCTATCAAATAAGCTCCAAACGATACCAAATTTTGCAGACAAGTTCAAAATATCATAATGGACTTATTCCAAGTCCCAAAATCAAATTTTCAAGCTCGATCATTAAAAGTCAACCCATGGTCAAACCTTTCAACTTCAAAATATCAAATGTTGGAAAAATAACATAAATCAACCTACGTATTTCAAAAATCAATTACAGGTATACGCTTACGTCTGAAATCACAATACGATGCTATCTGAGCCATAAAAACATAGTTCCGGGGTTGTTTTCACAAAAGTCAAAGTTTGGTTAACTTTGATGACCGAATAGGTCATCTAGAGCTTTAGAACCTAATTATATATTTCGAAGCCTCCAATAGTTTCTATAAAACTTCCTTGATTTGTGTGCGCAGTCCGAATGTTTTTCCGAAAGGCTTTTATGTTAAAAATAGAAACAATATGAACTTTTGCTTCAAAAATCTATTTGACTTAACTTCGGTCAACTTTTTGAGCAAACGGACCAGGATCCATATTTGACTGTCCAGGTTGGTTCACACCGTTATTTGGGACTACGGCCTATGCCCGGAATTGAATTCGGAGGTCACTGGCTCGAGTTATTAATTTTCATCGAAAAATTGAAAGTTTAAAGGTTTAATGATTTTTAAGAATTGACCGATGTTTGATTTGTTAATACTGGGTCCGTATTTTAGTTTCGGAGCCCGGTACAGGTCCATTACTATATCTATAAATTGTCTGTCAAAATTGGTGAGAATCAGAGTTGGTTTTACGTGATTTAGACGTTCGGTTATTAAAATGGATGTTTTAAAGTTTTGCTTGAAAATTTCATTTGATTTGGAGTCCGGTTTGTAGTTCTAGGCGTTGTTTTGTCATTTTAATCACGCGAGCAAGTATCGTATGAGGTTTTTGGACTTGAAGAGTGAACTGGGCTGGGTGGGAGTGTCTTCTTCACGAATGCGAAAGCTGGATTGCGAACGCGGAGCAATGGGGGCATTACCCTTCACGAACGCAGCCAGCCTCTCGCGAACGTGTAGGCATAGGACCTGGGAGAGAGGAAAATGATCAATACTCTTCACAAACGTGGCACAGGGCTCGCGAACGCGTAGGATGGTGGGTATAAGCCTTCTCGAACGCGTAGGCTATTTAAGCCGCTGCTTTGCGATCGTGCCAGGCCCTTCGCGACCACAAAAAGGCTTGAAGCCCATACTTTAGAACATTTCAAAAATGGGATTTCCCCCATTTTTCATAACCCCTCAATTAGAGCTCGGCTTAGGAGAGATTTTGAAGAGAAAACTCAACATCAATTCATAGGTTTGTACACTTTAACTCATTTTCTTCCATTTCTAACATCACCCATTAATTCCTAGCCCTAATCTTTGTTCTTCCGTGGTAGAAAACTATTAATTTAGGAAGAATTTGGGTTTTTGGAAATTAGGGATTTAGACCTCAATTTAAGGTCGAATTGTGAAACTAATTACATAATTGGGCTCGGGGCTTAATGGTAAATGGATTTTTGTCCGAACCTCGAAATTTGACCAAGCAAGCCCAGGGTCGATTTTTGACTTTTGGGGGGAAAGTTAGGAAATTCTAAATTTATGCATTGTAATTGATTCCTTTAGCAATATGTGATATTATTGAGTCAATTATGGCTAGATACGAGTGGTTTGGAGGAGGATTCTAGGGGAAAGGCCCAGGTAGAGCTCTAATTGACTGTAGTATGAGATAAGTGTTGAGTCTAACCTTGACTCGAGGGAATTCTCAAACTATCTGTTATGTGAATTTCATGTGTTGCAGCATATATGCGAGGTGACGAGTGCTTATACGCCGCTGAATTACCTGTTTTCCAGATTTTTTGATTTTCCATAATTATCTCCTTCCTTGCCTTAAATGTTATATGCTCTAAATGCCTTCCAATCTTATTTGATACCTGTTAATCAGTATTTTCTTCTTTTTATAATGTTAAATCTTTTCATATTTTCATAATTCACTACTACTTGTTTTAGCTGACTCACTTGTACCTTCTAATTGTCATTTACCGGACTTGACTTGTTGTGCAGTATTACCTATTTTAATTCCCGTGTTGTACAAGGTTTCATTTTGGGTTCAACTTGGCATTTATTGATCGTAAAGGTTCTTGTAATTTGAATTATTAATTTGACTGTGCACATTGAGTATTTGGTACTGATATGGTGGGATCGGGTTGCACGCCGCAACAAGTGAAATAAGGGTGGATTGATATGGTGGAACAAGGGTGAATTTATACTGACACAGTGGGATCGGGTTACGCGCCACAATATATATATATATATATATATATATATATATATATATATATATATATATATATATATATATATATATATATATATATTACTTTTTGATGTTATTAGAGTGAAATAATGGAGGATTCTGTGTTGCACGGTGGGATCGGGTTGTGTGCCGCAACAGTCTAGAGCTCGAGAAGCAGCACCAGCAGTGGAGCCTCAGATAGATTTTCATGAGGAGGTTCCAGCTCAGACTGCACTTGTTGGACCAGTTGAGGTCCCGGAGGGGTTCATTGCCACCCTAGTGCTTCAGAACGCTCTAGTCCATTTGGTGGGCCTTATGGAGTGTGTAGCCCAGGCTGGTACATTTCCTATGGAACCAGTCGTCTCTCAGGCCAGGGGAGGAGCACAGACTCCCGCTACTCACACTCTGGACCAGATGACTCCCCAGTATTAGACTCCAATAGGCCCGCCGGTTGGGGTAGTTTGCAAGTTGTTGCGGCACAGGCTGGTGATGGACATGCCATGTCTTCTTAGGGCTTATTGAGATTGGACAAGTTTACCAAGCTCTTCCCCGATCACTTCAGTGGTACACCTTCCGAGGACCCACAGGATTATCTTGACCGCTGCCATGAGGTGCTGCGAAACATGGATATAGTTGATACCAATGGGGTCGATTTTGCTGTGTTTCAGATAATGTGTTCCGCCAAGATATGGTGGAAGGATTATGTATCTACCAGACCAGCTGGGTTGCCTGCTCTTACTTTGGACCAGTTCTCTCAGCAATTTCTTGAGAAGTTCCTTCCTATTATGAGTCGGGGTCGAATCTCACAGAGAACAATATGTAGGCGATTAGGAATGTAAGAGAATTATCACTTGTTATGTAATGCCAAACATTTAGAATTGTTTTGAGAAAATATTTATATCTAATAGCAAAAATTTAAACTCCTAGAAAGCAAGTAAAATGATCAATGGCTACAAGTATGGATGCACGGGGATTTACACACAAGTAACGATCCAATGTATTTCACGATTCAACAAATATGAGCTAGTTTATGTTGATTAACCTCGGGTAATAATTCTATATTAGCTTCTTCCAAAGACCAACAATACTTCCTAATTGAATTATCCCTAAATCAATTAAGAGATTAAGCACACCCGATTATAGCTACAAGTAGTTCAATCCTATCCCTAGGTAGAATCTATAAAATGAGGGTTAAAGCCTCAAGTTCTTGTTAATTAATCTTTCCCAACCCCAAATAATCTTTTCCAAAATTAATTCAAAGTTAATGGGCGAGTCCTAGGGTTAGCTAATCCCTTTGGAAACATTAAAGAACAAGAATAATTAAAGAAACAATAACTCACTTCATAAAAGACAAAAAATCATTCAATACATAAGCACAACAAGATATTTACTCCACACTTTAAACATGAATATTTCCATAAACAAGATACAAGTGTTGGAATAAAGACTAAACACTTAGATATACAATACAAAGCAAGGAAATGAAGAATTGAGCATAAATGAGTAAGAAATACTCAACCAAAAGCTTCAAATCTTCAAGATCAAAGTGTGCGTGCAAGAACCGTAGCTCCAAAACTTGTTCTCTCTAGTCTAAAGACTGAAAATTAAGCCAAAGATGTGCAAAAGATCTGCTAGGTCGTGTATTTATGGGTTTGGAATTGAGGAGATATGAATTTCCCAGTTTTCTTAGGTCTGAAGCCCGTTGACCACACCTGCGGAAGGATCCACGCAGGTGCAGACAGCCTAACACAGAAGTGGAAATTGATGAGAAGCACTGGTACCGCAGAAGTGGACTTGGACTCACAAATGCGCCACCGCAGATGCGGTCTTCAAGCGCAGGTGAGCTTCCGCAGATGCATTAATCATATCGCAAATGCGATTCCTGCCTTCCAGGCCTTCTTTCGCAAATGCGGCCATTTCCTCGCAGAAGTGAGGTCGCAGAAGCGGCCAGTGTTCCGCAAATGCGGAATCACTAAAGAGTTTTGCATTGTTTCAACTCTTTTTTGCTCAATTCCACTTCAATTGAATTCAACTCTCTTCATGGTATCATTTACTTGAAAATCTTACAATACACACCATAAACGACCTCATATTATAATTAAAGGACGCAAAATCTAAAGAAAAGAGACTAGAATGAGTGGTAAAATCACCACTCATCATCAACCTCCATGATCACGAAGCACATGCTGCCACGCCTAGAAAAGCTTCTTCGCAAATATGATAGGGGTCCTGCAAAAGCATGGTCAAAGTCCCCCCCTCTTTGCGAATGCTGCCAACACTTTCGCCAATGCGGCTGCCACTCCACGAATGCGAGGAGGAAAAAACCCCAACTCCCAAATCATTCATAGCGAACGCGGCACCACCCACGTAAACGCGATGAGCACCAGACAGTAGCAAAACATCCGATTCCTCAACTCATGGAAAATGATCTGAACCACCTGGAAACACAAACGAGCCCCCATGACCCCGTCCAATCATGCTTAAAAGTTCCAATACCTAATCCAAATTCGTCAAAACACAACGAATAACCTCAAAACCAAGAATCAACGATCAAAACACATGTTAAGCTTCTCTTTAAGTTTATCAAATTCCAAACTATAAACCAAGCGTCTGATAACCAATCCGGATTACAACAAAACTTTGCACACAAGTTCCAAATGACAAAACGAACCTATTCCAACTTCTAGAACCAAAATCTGAATCCAATACACTAGAAGTCAATCGTCGGTCAAACCTATGAACTCTCTAATCCTACCAATGGCCAACTTCTGGCAAATAGCACCAAAACCTCCTATGAACCTCCAATTCAAAATACGAACACACGCCAAAGTCCAAAATTACCATACGAATCTACTGGAACCATCAAAACACCAATCCAAGGTTGTTTATACGAAAGTCAAACCTTGGTTAACTCTTAGAACTTAAGTTTCCCAGAATGACACTAGGAGTTCCAAATTACTCCCCAGCCCTCTCGAAGACAAACCAACAATCCTCGCAAGTCACTAAATAACAAACACACGTATGAAAAGTATCAAATAGGGGAACAAGATTCAAATACAAAAAAACAATCAGCTAGATCATTATAGAATCGCACCCTAAAACAAACTAATTAACTTTCCAAACTTTCAACTATTTCCAACTAACTCCGAAAACAATGAATCGCACTTAAACAACTCGGAATGGAACCAAATTTCACACACAAGTACAATATGACAAGACCAACCTATCCCCAGCTTGGAATACCCAACGGGATCTGATATTACCAAAGTCCACTCCAAGTTAAACTTAACAAACCCTAAAAATATCAAAATACCAACTTCCAACAATAAGCGTTGAATTACTCCCAAATCATGCAAAATTCAATCTGAACATATGCCCAAGTCCAAAATCACTATACAAACCTATTAGAACCTTCAGATCCCGATTTCGAGGTCGTGTACTCAAAGTGTTGACCTAAGTCAAACTTGGCCACCTTAGGCCACTACAATGGAACTAAGTATTCCAAATTCAAACCTAACCCTTCCAAATACGAACCAACCAATCCCGCAAGTCATAAAATATTAAAAGCACATACAGTTTGTACCAAATAAGGGAACAAGATTGTAGAAAGCAAAATGACCGATCGGGTCATTTCAAGATTTTTCCTCCAAAATCACCATTAGAGTATCTTCTGGCTCGTCAACCAACTAAAAGGTACATTTTCCGAAGGTTGAACTTAGGAACAATGGTAAAATACTAGCATCTTTACCAAATAACAAAATATGAACAAAACATAAAGAAAAATCATATAATAGTAAATATAACCATAAAAATCTACTAAAAATTCCCAAAACCTGGTGTCACAAGTGCCAGTTAATAAAATATACAAAACTACTACAAAAATACAGGGGAAGGAGACTTCGGGTGCTGGGGGTCGAAGCATAGAAAGCATCTCACCACAAAGTCTCCGTTGGTACGCCTACGCGCCTGAGTGACCACCCGGTGTACTTGTCTTAGTACCTACACAATTAGTGCAGACGTGTAGTATGAGTACGTAAATCATCGTGTACCTAGTAAGTATCTAGGCTAATCTCGAAGAAGTAGTGGCGAGGGATCGACGTCAACACTTACTAGTGGTTCAATAAACTATGTACACAAAAGTAGATGGGTATAGAGCATAACAAGTAGCAAAAGAACAGAAATATGAACAATATTATTCTCAACAGAAGAATAAATACGAAATCATGAAATACCAAATACTTGTGACGGCCCCAATTTCTCACCTTAGGATGTGGTGATGGCACCTAGTCTCTAAGACTAGGTAAGCCTAACACATGCTGATTTAGTAACAGAATTGAACTATTTAGTCATTTATCATAAATCATTAAATGACATACATAGCCGCAAGTGACCAATAGTTGTACATTTTCCAAAACCGGTAGTACAGAGTCATAAGCATTACTAAACTACACTAGAATTTCTAAACACAATACTGTTTTGAATTACAATTTAATAGTAGCATAATTAAGTAAGATGGTGACTCTGAGGCCTACAAACGTCAAGCAGGTATACCTTGAAGTCTCCCGCCACGCAGACGTAACTCTCAACAACACAATTAGAATACCTGAATCCGCACAAAATGGTGCAGAAGCGTAGCATAAGTACACCACAACGATACCTAGTAAGTATCAAGCCTAATCTCGATAGAGTAGTGACGAGGCCAGGTCAAGATACCTACTAGACATAGAAACATGTTCAAGATATACATAAGCCAATAATGGAAAGAACATCAATGTAAGACCAACTGCGAAAAAATTATTGATTTACAACCAACAATGAAGTAATAGAAACATAAATGGCAGCAAGTAGTAAATCAGTAATAAAGAAACAACATAATCTGAACACTAATGAGATGTAAACGAACTCAAATAAGGGGAAAAATGAATGACAACTCAAATAATAAAATTGCTCCAAATGCATGGACTTATAACAACGATTACCCTGAGGCACCACACCTCCCAAACCACAATTGCCAAATATTACACATATGGCACCTCGTGCCCAAAATAACAATTACTTTCGCACAACAAAGACTAAGTGCTACCATATACTTTGCAACCGTGATAAATATTAATTTAGATGAATGAAAGACATATTAGACACCATAAAAACACAATAACAATCTTGAATAAGGTGAGGTGTCAAATGAAGTAATGAGTTTATTTTTGAAATCAAGTATAGTAAAATAATATACAATTTGTACGAAATAGAGTATAAGATGGTTTTAGTTTAGAAATCAATGAAATTGAGTAAAAGTATCATTTTTAAACAAAGTAAAACATAAGTTAAATTAACGAATTAAATATAGAATTTGTTAAAGAAAAATATGATAACAATTGTAAGTAAGGTAAACATTTGACAGGGCGATGAGTATAATTTGAGAACCCAATTATAGTGAAAGTGCGATAACTATATGGAATAATAAGGCATCGAGTGAGATAATGAGTTCTATATTAAGAGTCACATAGAATAAAGCGTGCTAATAATTCTTTTATTTAAACCATTATGTTACCAACAACTCAACATAATATGATATAGTGACTCCACGCAATTAAACTCACACTGACAATCGATTAACTAAGTTATAATGGAGGCACAAATTGGCATGTTAAAGCAACACAACAAATCACGTAGAATGCATGACTCACACAAGAAACCACAATCATTCCAACACCAAGATAACAACAAATAACCAAATACAATCAAAATATGGATGAATGACTGAAGGAAGAACAATAACCGTTCAAATCAACAAGCTGTTCCAACATGGAATGTTCAGTGAAAATCACAACCGAGGTATCGCCTCGTATTCACATTTCACAATTTCAATTGCAATCTTTCCTTATATCACTGCGAGCCTTACATTTAGTTTTGAAAATCATTTTTTCCTAAAATAACTACACGTGTTTTAGTCCAACTTATCTCACCGCGTGGCTTCAAGTAGTTCCCCTGCTAGAAACACGTGTATGAAGCCCACATTATCTCACTGCATGGGTATCAACCCCTAGACTTATACCACTACATGCATATCAATATCACAACACAATCACAGCTTGCATCAAGAGTGCCCATATGCCACAACTTGTCACAAAATATTTCAACAATAAATAGCCCATGGCTCAACAACAATGTGTACAAGAATTTCAACAATAACAAAATGAATGAGAATGCTCAGCAAGGAAAGGTATCTCAACAATTAACAACTTCGCCTCAATGTGATAACGGCTATTACAACTTCAACACCAATAACTCAACAACATGTGTCACACCCCCTTTTTCCCTCCCTTTTTGATGGGGAGAGTTCCGGGTTTCGACATTCACGGGGTGTAATGACTCATTTCCTTTTGGGAATTGGGTATTTGAAGAGTCGCCACCTAATGGATTACGGTGCGTTAGGGCACCTAGAGCAATTAACTCTTGGGTTGGTTTGCATTACCAGAGGTTAGGGTAAGGGCTCGAAGTAACCTCGAGGGGAAGGTGTTAGTCACCCCTCTTGGTCCATAACTGTGGGTCCCGACCGAACTTATATTCACAAATTAGTCCATATAAAATGGTTGAATCAAATAAGTTGCAAGTAAAGCACGTTGGGTAACTCAAGTAGTAAGACAAAAGATTAAATAAAGAGAATTTGGTAAGGAGGGGTCATAGGTTGGTTATGCTATAGGATCACCCCACGCAATGACTGGTAAACACTCCTCGATGAGGGGCTACACGTGATATTAGCGTGTAGTTATCATATCCCATGTCTACCCTTCCCATCCCCTTATTGGTCATGCAAAGCGAGTGTTTGGTCGATGATTCCTGTTACGTGCTGCTACCCGTCCTTTCTTAATGGTCCTGGAGGGAGGTAGGACCTCTACCTATATGTGGTTCTAGATGTACCCCTAAGATTTTAAAAGGCAAAAATTTTGAGGTGACAGTCAAAAGCATTTAGGACTTTCACACATAATGAGAATAATTAAGAGGCTCAAAGTTTCCTCCTCAAACAAACACATAAGCAGCACGACTCAAGCACAGTTAAGGTCCTTTATTAATCAATGTCCTAAAGCAGGATATCTAAGTGAATATGCAGAAACAGACAAACCCTTTTTAGACTCAGAAGTTACACCCTAGTAGTTGCCTAGGGACTCTTTTTAAAAGCCTGTTAGGATCAGAAAACATCGAGCGATAGGGACAGTTTCAGAGAATGCAGTTTTGAAAACGCCCTAAAAGCCTTGCCTATACGCATAATACTGATGTATATATTAATACGGAAACAAAAGAGGTTTTGAAATAAACATCCTTTAATACCTATTGGCATGATATCTAATGAGATTGAAGCAGTTTGAAAGAACTTGTTTCAGGAAATGCTTAATACTTAATAAAACCAATTCAGAAATGAACTAGGCGTGATCAAGTCGATTTCTTAGACTAAATTAACAGACATAATTGCGAGTAGAGCTCCCTATATGCATGATATCTAAGCGTAACACTGATTTTAACGATTTATAGGTGTGGAAACATACATAAATACTTGTTATGACTGAATCTGGATTAGGTCCTATAGGCATGGCATCTATTATTAAACTGATTTCAAGACATGATTGTTTGGAACCTATAAGCATGGTTTCTAAACATGACAGAATGTAAAACCTTATAGCCATGGTTTCTACTTGATGAGCAAACAAACTTAAAAGTGAAATCCTATGGACATGATTTCTATTAGGCAAAGCAATCAGATTAAAGAGTAAAATCCTATGAGCATGTTGTCTATTCAGAGCAAACAGACTTTAAAAGTAAAGTCCTAGGAGCAGGATTTCTACCCGTATTACCCAATAAAGTATGCATCTACCCACCATTTTTTACTAAATACCCCAATATCTGTTTACAAATTATTACAGACCAATGAATAAATTACATAAATAGAAATAGAAAATCAAGAATCTGTTCTATAGGGAGCCTTCAATTAGACCCAGATTTCCCAAAGCCTCCAATGGCCTCATATGCCTCAGTTCCATAGACAAATCAGAGTCTAGGTGCATCAAAGTTTCCTAAGGATCTCAAGGATCCCGGGCAGTGCTCACACATAGACTTAGTAACCAAATATTGAACAAGTGCAGTGTTGAAAGGCCAGCCTCAGTATGCCAGAGTTCAGAGGGTTCTCAAAAGGATCCCAAGGCAGTACACATACTAGAGGGGGCAGAACTTATTGACTAAGAGTAGAGTGAGAAGTGATGGACACAAATTGAAAAGGTTTTAGTAAGAAACTGTATTTAACAAAAAGTCTTTTTCTTTTGAAAATAATGTAGTAAAACAACAGAGACTTGTTTGAAGAGATGAACAGAAGTCAAAACACCTTAGGACAGGTTTCTACATATCTAGTTCATAGAACCAAGTAAATTCAGCAGTCACACACAGGGGTCAAGGGGTTTGGGATACATAGAACATTTGCCTGCAAACACATAACCCAGCAAAGGTCTAGGACTGGTTTGGACATGCTCAGAAACATCTGACACTGGCATAGTCACAAAACCGGACATGAAGAACACAACCATATAGAGGGGTGATAGGGATTTGGGAATTCATGGGATATAGGATGGTAAGTACACAACAAGTAAGAGATAAGACATGCTCAGAAACACATATAAAGGGGAATATACTGATCTAAAGGAAGGGGATGACATAATAACATGCTGATAATGTAACTCTTAACTACAAATTTCACAACAAAACAATAAGTAAAAGCAAACTAGAAACAAGAGGAACTGAAACAATAAGAGAATCATGTTGTTGTTGGAACTTTAAATTGAAACTAGGACATACCAGTGAAGAGGAGAGTAAGGAGAATGAAAGAACAAGAGAGCACAAATGGTTAGCCTTGCCTTGCAGCCGGCTAACTTAGAACAGTAGCAAATAGCACAAGAGAGAGCAGGGATTTTCTTAGTATGAGAGATAGTTTTGAATCCAAGTGTTCGTGTCTTGTGATAATGAAAGACTAGAGTATTTATAGCTTGAATACAAGTAGCAAATAAGGTAAGAATGATAGTAGCATGGTAATTAAGGAACTCATAATCAGTCAGTCAAAAAATCAAGGCAAGTACTTCCTTAAGTCAAGGGAATTAATTCAAACGGTAAGAACCAGTAGCATATAAGGCAAGAAAAATCAGTACATGACTAATAAGGAAAAAATCAAGGTTCAGTAAGCATAGGGTAGTCAATTAGGACTAAGTTCGGAAAACTCCAATTAAGGAAATGATTCAGTGAGAATAAAGTACCATAACAAATAAGGTAGGGGGATCCGTCAATTTAAACAGACAAGGTAGAATTTTAGGGTTTTAAAAGAAAATCATTCAATCAAACCATCAAATAAGGAAATCAGAATCAATCAAGAGAGAGTTATGATTCTATACTTCAACATATAAATAGAGAAGAACAAACAGACGTAGCAAACAGGCTAGGTCAGCAATATCGACAGAAAGAGGCAAGAGATGAACAATCAAGATGAATACAATCACATAGAGGTGATATAATTAGGCTAAGGACTCAGTAAACCTATTCGAAGCACGGTAACCACAGAAACTTAACAAGAATTGAGCAGTCATGCTAACACACAGAACCAAAACAAAGAAGATCTAAAAAATTTAGGGCTTTTAACATAGGAGATTTGGAAAAGCAGTAAGAACATAGAATCAGTCAAGATATGCAAGGATAGAAGTTTCAAACATAAAGAATCAGTTTAAACAAAGTGTATAAGAAGTCGAAAACCCTAGCTTTAGAAGAAAGTAAAACAACTCGCAATCGATGATTTTTTTGCAAAAGAAGTTTGAGAATAGTGTAAAACATAGAAAGAAACAGACTTAAATCGTAAAAAATAGCACAGATTTAAGAGCTACAAACGAAAGTTAGGGTTTCAAAGGAAACCCAAATAGAAACGGAAGAACCTGCTATAAACTTCAAAGATCGTAACAAATATGGTGTGATTTAGCCCAAAATCACACCGGAGAAGCCATGAACAACCGAAACAGCAACCCTAGATACAAGTCGGCATGGCCCAGGGCCCTTGAAGGCCTCAGAGATGATGAGAGAGGCGATGCAGGGACCATTGGAGGCTTGGGGTTGAAAGGTGGTCGCCGGAGAAGACCGGAGAGGGAGGCGGCGGTTGAAGAGGGATTAGGGAGAGCATCTGAAGGCGACGGGTATGGAAAAGTGATTAGGGTTAGGGGGTCGTTTAGAATAAAAAAGAAAAGAATGAATGAGGGCCGTTGATCTTTTAGATCAACGGCTAGGATCTGATGGGTTTTGGGTCGGGTAGGTGTAATTTGGGCCTGGGTCGGGTTTGGNTATATATATTCATAGAACACCACAATAGAACACCCAAAAACGTACCATTAAGCTCTCTACAAGGGTTTCAAAGAAGATTAACATCCCGGGTATGAAATCAAGAAGCGATAACATTAGAACGATCCCTACGACGTAAGTATCGCTATATCTCCTCTCTTTTTCTTTGTGGTTTGAGTTTTGGAAGGTACTTCATAGTTAAGAAAACGCCTACTTTCTGTATTTAAGCATTTAAAAATATCAAGGAAGGTTGATAAATTCATTTCCTAATAGTTAGAACTCACGTGATGGTGATCGAAAGCCGTGAGTTCAATTTATTTCACTTTTAGTGGACTGTTTTGCAGTCACTCGTGTTGGCCTATTGTGCTGATGATTTATGGAGTTTGGAAGGATAAAGGGCGTGGAGAAATGCCACATGTGGTAGGATAGTGGCTGGTCGCTCGTCGTTGCAATTTCAGGCTAATTGATAACTTGTTGATTGGTGTGTTATGGTATGTTTGGGTTTTTTGTTGTATTAAAGGTTCCGAATTGTAGTTAGGTTGGTTTTGATTTGCTTGTTGTATTGTGTTGTTGAATCGCCTATAGTAGGCTTGAGGGAGTAGTAAAATCAGGGGAAATGCTGCCTGTTTTATTTTAGAATCGAGTTATCGTTTGAGATGCACGATATACTAGCGCCATCTAAGTTGTACATGTATTTCTTTGTTATAGGGTTGGAGCGTTAGTTTTTGTAAGCTTGTTGTTGAGTTGCTTTGACGACTTGAGGTATGTTAAGGCTATCCCTTCTTTCCTTTTGACATGATCCATATGATACAAATGAAACGAGCAAATGCGGAACATTCAAAATGACTCTATTCTTAGAAGTACTAGGGGTGCCTATGTTCTTGATTCCCCATGTGTCCTATCATATATCGTCTATTCATGGGTCTCAGAAAATACGTAAATTGATAAAGTTTATTTCATGATATTAACCGAAGGCATATTGATCTTATGACATCCCGAGAGATCTTATTGACTTGCTTCTTATGCATTGCATTCATTTATACATGTACATTAACCCATGACCAGATGGCACTATATACGCGTATATTATATGTATATGGGATATGGGAAAGGTTATGGCGTTATATATGCACCACCACCTGATCAGCTGGTATACGTTGATGATTTCGCCCATAGAGGCCGAGATGATATGATAGGATGCCCTCAGAGGCTTGATGATGTTATGTACGCATATACCTATGCATGATATGATATTTATACGCATATGCATGGCATTATAAATGTTCCATGATTCACAAAGCTATTCAGACTTACAGGTTGAGTCCTTTACTCCAAGTTTCCTTTATGTCTTATATATACTGCTTTTCATGCCTTACATACTCGGTATTTTATTTGTAATGATGTCCCTTTTTCTTGGGGACGCTGCATTTCATGCCGGTAGGTCCTGATAGATAGTATGACAGTCTTCCTAGTAGGCTATCAGCTCAGCGAAAGGTGTTGTTGCACTCCACTTGCTCCGGAGTTGCCTATTTGGTCAGTATGATTGGGCATGTATTGATTGGTATGGCAGGGCTCTGTCCTGACCTATATGACGTTTATTTACTCTTAGAGGCTTGTAGACAGATGTAATGTATATACATACTTGTATGGCCTTGTCGGCCTACATTATGAGTATACAAATGATCATGTCGGCCTTATAGGCATGTATGTCACAAGTATAAGTTTCTATATCATGTTGGGTCGTCCTATGTCTAGTATTCCCTTATGTTTTATTCTGGTAATCTCATGACGGCCGTTCTGGTCTATTTACCCATGATGGTATGATAAGAAATAAAATACGTTACGTTGGTACTCGTTTGGGTAAGGCACCGGGTGCCCGTCGCGGCCCATCAGTTTGGGTCGTGACACCGCCTCTATCAGTCCATCATATGAAAACACGAGGACGACATTATCGACCCTGGGTCACAAGTAGATTACATACTAGAGAAACCTTTCATCTGATCCCATCCAGAAGAAAAATCACAATACGCAACATGCTCCTCACGCTGATAGGAAATATCCATCTCAAACTGTAGTAGAAACCATCGAGAACACTTTGAAATCCATTTGCACGTAACCAAGCTATCAGAACAGAATCTCTCTAATTCAACCAAGCCACACAAGTCGCCAAATCCAAGAGTATTGCCACAAAACACCCGTAAAGCCTCACCTCATCATAAGAACCAAAAGAATCGAGCATACCATTATCATACTTATCCAACCTACTACCAAGTTGTCCTATTTCCTCCGAGTTTCTTCTGAATTGCCTTCAAGTTGACACTTCTCCTCGCCATAATACCACGATCCTCAACCAAAACTCACCACACGAGACCCTAGCATGAAACCACATCTCCCTAAAGCCCATAAGCTACTGTATTCCCATTTAAACACTCAAAATGTTGCATCCGAGATACCCACTATGAAGAGACTTTATGTGAATCTAAAATTGTTTCCTTTACCTTTCTGAAACTGAAATGTAGGATCCATAATGATACAGAAGTACTGCAAATGCCCGCACCATCCAATGCATATCTCAGATCTTAGCCATACAAATCTAGAAAATTCTCAAATGCCACAATAATCTTGAACCCATTAGAACCTCCTCGAGGGTCCTTCACCCTATCCAATCTCAAATGCGCCGCCACGAACGACCTGTGCTCCATTAGCACACCAACACCCAAAGAATTAATCCACATGTCTAAGAAACCGAGTAAAACCCTACTCCATGCACACTACATCCTCAGGAATAACAAGCTCAAATCATCCCGTGATTTCCATATACCCATAAAGCGTAATATATCCCGTATCCAAAAATCTCCTCACTTGATTCACCCTCGATCTCAACCTTGCAAGTCATAACTGATTCACAAGTATGCCTCACACCGAAACCAATACAACACATAACCATGCAATCAAATCGCCGATGGTAGAATCCCCTACTTGGCTCAAAGCCACAGAGCAAAACATCGCACACTACCCATACTCTATTACTGCCATAATCCCGCACTGAAATCCAACTAAATCCTTTATAAGCTCATGCAACACAAATCATAAAATACCTCAAATCATCTGCGAAGCTCGCATTTCCTCGTGACATTCAAGTCAACATTCACAACCGTTCCATACTCAACACATGTAACCCACTAGTAGAAAGAAACTCTCCACACAATCATCATAAGGATCACACATCCGTAGATTACCCCGCAGGTGATAACCCACCTGCTTAGCCTCAAACTGACATCTCTCTATATCCTTTCACAACCACCATTACTACGCAATCACTTAATGTTCCTGAGTCTGAACTCATCCACAAGACATGCGAATCTACTTCGTTCCACAAATAAATGACATGAAAGATCCCTCAACACGATCATAACTCGAGATTGTACAACACATCAAGACAGAAATCAAGCACCCAATAGTCCTTTTCATATCTCAAGAAAACTTTTCTCGTCACATTTAAACCATCTGAACACATCCCGCAGTCTCATCATACTCATCATATATCCATCCAACCACTCACTGAGCCATAAATTTCACTCATAGGGACACTACCGGACATATAATTCCAATAGCACATGCTCACACAACTGAATCTACCGAGCCTAAGCTGTAGTCTAAACCTGGCCTCAAGTCCTCTAGACTAGCCCATCACCAAAACATAGAAGACGCATCTCGCATATCATCCATAAAATCGCAAGCCGTTGATGCACCGCTAATACCGAACGCTCACATAACATACGAGTGAGTGGAAGGAATTCATAGGGATATGCTTCAAGCTGAATCAATGTCGCACGATAAGGAAAGAACGATGGGAAGTTTATCCTAAATGCATGTAGCCTCTTGAAGATAGATATGGACGTCATTAAACTGATCCACAAGACTCTACTAGATACTTGCTCATAACTCGTAGAACCTATAAACCTAGAGCTCTGATACCAACTTGTCACGACCTAAAATCCAGCTAGTCGTGATGGAACCTAACCCAAATCGCTAGGTCAGCCAATTAGCAAAAATCCAATTCAAATGAGATTTACTAAGAAAATAAATGATGAAATAATCGAACTTTTATACAAAAATCCCAAGGATTGGCAGTACAAATCATGAGCTTCTAATATTTAGAGTTTACAAAGTTGGTATGAAATAAATACGTCATCTGTTCGAAATATACATAAACAGATTTATAAATCTAAAGCTACCAAGAATAAGAGACAGCTATAACCGGATCGCAGGGACATCTTCAATGCCAGATCCCGCCATACACAGCAACATCAGCTCCAAAATCTGCACGCAAGGTACAGAAGTGTAGTATGAGTATAACCGACTCCATGTACCTAATAAGTAACAAACCTACACTTAGGTTGAAAACAGTGACGAGCTTGGACAACGATCAGAGTCCAACACCGACAGCCAAGAACAACTCGTAACGATATTAATGAAAACAGTACAAATAATACTTAAAGATATGATGCTCAGATCGTTCATAGTTACAGAAAATAGGTACAATTTTCAGGTATAACAGTAAAATCCAAATCTTTCACCGAAATCACCACAATATGAGTATGTCAGGAAACTGTGATTTTTCCCAAAAACTTTCAACGACCGATAAGATGTCTCATTATCATATAGCATGAGGAAAGTACATCTCTACACCTACATGTCAATGTGCATGTTAAGTTATGAATGTCACAATACCGTACAACATGAGGAAATGCATCTCTATACCTACATGCCAAGTATGCATGTCAAATGTAATGCATCACAGTGATGAACTCATGAACTCACACTCTTGGAGTACTCAATCTCACTGTTTCACACAGTCAATCACTCGGCACTCGGCACTCGGTACATGCACCCACTACTGGTATGTCAGACTCCGGAGGGGCGGATCCTGCCCATGCGCTAATAAAACCTACTGTGGCGTGCAACCCGATCCCATAATGAATCAATAATACATGTTGCGATATGCAGCCTGATCCCATCAAGAATCAATTACGCTGTGGCGTGCAGCCCGATCGCATCATGAATCAATAAAACTTGATGTGGCATGCACCACGATCCCATCAATATCACTTACAATCATGCCCTTGGCCTCAGCTCAGTCATCAATTTCTCCAGTCTCTCGGGCTCACAAATCTCATGCCACTCAGCCCAAATAATGATAACATGATGTGACAACAATGATAACAGAGATTGAGATATGATATGCAAATGAATGAATATGACTGAGTATGTAATTGTAATTTAAGCAAATTACTCAACAACAAAAATGACCTCAGTGGGTCCTAACAGTATAAGTATATATCCTAAACATGATTTCTAACATGGATCACAGCTCAATTACTCTCGCACGTAGAAATTTCATGGATAGAAACAAGATTAGGTAACTACACAGTACCACAGAATCAACCGAGTCTAATTTCACATGGTGCACGCCCACACGCCCTTCACCTAACATGTGTGTCACCTCAACACCAATATATAACACGTATATTCAGGGATTCATACCCTCAGCACCAAGTTTAAAAGTATTACTTACCTCAAACAAGTCGAATCCAATATCGAGCAAGCCAAACAATACTTTAGACATGCCATCACGCACGTATCAACCTCCTAACGGTTCGAAACTAGCCAAAAGCAACTCAAAAACATCAAAGAAAACAAACCCAATCGATAAAGGTTGAATCTTTAATCAAAAGCCCAAAGTCAACTAAAAAGTCAAACCTCGGACCGCATCTCGAAACCTGACAAAAAACTCATAAAATCCGATAACCCATTCAATTACGAGTCCAACCATACTAGTTTCACTCAAATCCGACTTTGAATAGACGTTCAAAACTCAAAAATTCACTCTATCAAATTTTAGATAAAAACCCCCAATTTCTCTTTTTAAATCATCAGTTAAATTCCAATAACAAAGATGGAATCATGTAATATTATCAAAACCGAGTATAAAACACTTACCCCAATCCCTGTGGTGAAAATCGCCTCAATCTGAGCTCCATAGCTAAATATATGCTAAAATAAACTCAAAATCCCGAAATTCGATGTTTTAATGCACTGATAGGGGTCCCTCTCTGCGATCGCGGTCCCCAACATCGCAATGGCAATTCAAAAAAATTCCAGCTCAAGTTTTACCCTTCGAGATCTCGAATATTCCCCCGCAATCGCGGTGAACAAACTCCAACAAGCTTGCCCAACTCTTCCAGACAGCCTATAGTATAATTGCCATAACGTTTTGTGCAAAATTCTAAATGAAAAACGGTTCGATTTTCTAAAAACTAGACATCAATGGCTACAACTTTTATTTTTTGGATCATCTCCGAATTCCTTATCCATTACAAGATATAAGCTTCCAAAGTCGGCTTAGTGACAGTAGAATTTCTTCTTCGTGAATGCGAAGCTCTCTTCGCGAACGCGATTCACAGGCCCTTTTTTCCCATTTTTCTCTTCGCGAACGCGACCCAAGCTCCGCGATCGCGATGCACACTGCTGTAGCCAAAATTTAACAACTAAAAATGGCCTAAAAATTGTCCGAAACCACCTCGAAACTCACCTGAGCCCCTCGGGATCCCGCCCGAACATACCAACAAGTCTCAAAATATATTATGGACCTACTCGAGGCCTCAAATCATGCATATTAACATCAAAATCACGAATCATCGATTAAGATCAATCTCTCAAGTTCATAAACTTCTAACTTCGAACCAAGCATCCGATTCAAGCCTAACCAATCCAGAATGAATCCAAATTTTGCATACAAGTTCCAAATAATATAGCAAACCTATTACAACTCCTGGAACAACAATTGGAACTTGATATCATCAAAGTCAACTCTCTGTCAAACTTATGAATATTCCAAACCTTCAAATTTCCAACTTTTACCAAATAGTAACGAAACCTTCTAGACACACCCAAATGGAAGTCTGTGCATACGCCCAAGTGCAAAATCACCATTCAGGCCTAATGGAACAATCAAAACTCCGCTCCGAGATCAAATACACAAAAGTCAAAGTTGGTCAACTCTTCCAACTTAAAGCTTCAACAATGAAATCCATTCTTCCATACTAATTCGGAGGTCACCCGAAAACCGATACCGATGATACACACAAGTGGTAGTACATCATACGGAGCTACTCATGCCCTCAAACCATTGAGTGAAGTGCAAATACTCAAAACGACCAGTCAGGATATTACATGCAGTTGGTTCGCAGATGCAAGCAAGGGCTCGCAGGTGCGATGACTTGTCCGTAAATGCAAAAGTCACCGGCAGATTATATTATTTCGAGGGTTTGGTCACTTTTTATTCTTTAGAGTTGTGGAGCTCGGCTAGAAGCGATTTTTGGAGGGTTTTAACTATAAATGAAGGGATTTGAGCCGTTTGGAGGCTGATTCACGCTGGAAAGGATTCTTTGAGTATTGATATGACTTGCTTGAGGTAAGTATCTTATCTACACTTGGTTGAGGCACTAGTTGCCGGAGTTATTAGTTTTGGATACACACTATGAGTGGCGCACATATGAGAGGGTTGAGCCCATGTGCGTACACCGGGGTATTATCCATGCTCGGGGTAATGATTTAGCTATTATATGCCTCGAATTAAATTCTAAACTCATGTTACAATGTTTCTTATGTTTTACTCCCTTTCTGAGCTAATTGAATCATGTTAGAGAATATTTGTTGGTTGACCTCCTCTCCAAACATGTATTACCTTTGTAGCGTAATCGCATGGTTTGAACCATGGTAGTACACTCCACACATGCCTTCACCTTAGTATGTCAGTTATATCAGCCCTTGAGTATGTAATTTGATATCCATTGTTCATGTACATGCATTCCTGTATATGCTTTCTGTGTAATATGGACTGAGTTGATAGAACGTGAGTGGTCCGTGCGGATCTGAGTTATGTTGGCACGTGAGTTGTTCGTATGGTAGTTATATTTGGCATGTGAGTTATCCATGCAACACATGCGTTATCCGTGAAGTGTGTGGATAAGGAACCATCCCCCTAGGGTCACCCTCTCATGTTTCTCTCTTGATGATGTACACGTAGTATGAGGAAAGTTGACCAGTGTTTTATTTGGTTATTACATTTCTTCTCTACATGCAATTCCCTTGGATGTATACATGATTTTGTTGCATCTCTTCTTTATTTGCTAGCTCCGGAGTGTATACATGCCTGTATACATATCTTCTCTATATGCCACCTTACTTGATGATATGAGACACGATACATATCTTTTCTATATGTGAATCCATGTGACTTGACTCATTTAATCATGCATATCTTCTCTATATGCAATTCTTGAAGGATTAATTGATGTTTCGCACAAATCTTCTCTATATGCAAGTTTGATGATTTAATGATATTGGACGCATATCTTCTCTATATGCTGGATTGTTTGCTGAGACAGAGCATGTTACATTATCTTTGGGCAGCGAGGTGGCTTTATCTGTGACTTATGACATGATAACATTATTGTTGTGTACTTATGAGATACCTGAAATGAACAAGTCATTAGCGAGTACCATTAATAATTCTTGCCATTATTACCTCGCCAGGGTTAGTTATGATACTTGCTGAGTACATGGGGTCGGTTGTACTCGTACTACACTTCTACACCTTGCGTGCAGATCTTGGAGCTGAGTTGCTGTGGATGACGAAAGCTGACATTTAAGATGTACCTGTTTCCTAGATATAACTATCACTTATTCTTGATAATTTTGGACTCGTACTTTGTTTATGATATTCCAACAAATGTTTTATGTTCATACCAACTTTGTAAATCTAAAGCTTAGTGGCTCATAATTTGTACTACCAATCCTTGGGTTATTGTATAGAACTCAACTATTTTATTTATGAATTATTTATGATCTTTATTAGAGTTGCGTTGACTGTTATTTGGCTTACCTAGCGGGTTGGGTTAGGTGCCATCACGAATAGGTGAATTTCGGATCGTGACAATTAGTGATGATATACATATAGTATATCAAGAATACTGAGAATACTATTTGTCACACCTCCTTTTCCCGAGGGGATAGAGAGTTTTTCTAATTAAAGTGACATTATTCGAAATGAGATTATTTATTTATTTTTTAGATTCGCCACTTGGAATATTTATTATGGTGTCCCAAGTCACCAGTTTTAAAATCCCAAATCGAGGAAATTGACTCTTATTTATTGGTCCGCGAACACAAAGACGGGGTAAGGAATTCTGTTAACCCGGGAGAAGGTGTTAGGCATTCCCAGGTTCCGTGGTTTTAGCACTGTCGCTTTTAATCATACTTGGCTTAATTAAATTGTTTTAATTACGTATTTTAGAACCTATGCATATTTTTTCTTTTACCACTTTTAATTATTGAATTATGGATTTAATCTTTGAAACGGATTACATGTGTGTAAAGCTGATTGACTACTACATCTAGGGACGAGACTGGTCCCGAAAGAGAGATCTTTCTTTATGGTCATGCTTTGATTGAAAAGCAAGTCGATGATGCCATAAGTCAAACGGGCGGGTGAGGCGAGAGTCCTTCACTGCACTCACTGGAGAGAGGGCAACATATCCTATATAGTAGTAAGGTGCCGAAGTGTGGGCCGGCTAATTCAGGAAAAAACTTTCACATGTGCATAGGAAGACTAGAACATGTTTAATAAAATCCGCTTTATTTGGTGCGCTAAAATCATGTCACGCGTACATAAACTAATCACGCTTTATTAGTTATTTGAGATTGTTTTGCCAAAGTCGCGCCAACGTGTACTTTGATTTATTTTTGGAAATCATAATTGTGTCACGCGAACGTGTACATAATCACGATAATAATAAAATTTATTGTGGAGAAGTATGGAGTCTAATTTCCAAGATTACTTACAAAATGAATTACTCTACTAAGTTATAAAGTATTTGCAATTATTCATTAGGGGGAAAATATGAGCTAGCTAATAAATTTTATTACCATGGGCCATAGTACTTAAACTCTCCTAACCAAAGATTCCTAAAGCCCGATCTTTCTAGTTTTAAAGTCAGAAAATTCCATGGCCCATTTCCCTTTATACATTACGGCTTTTGCACCTTGAGTCATTCTAACATGGATTTTCCTTCCCTAAATTATATTAAACAACTAATGACAGTGAAGGATTCACGCCTTAATTAATTCATGGAATTAAATCTTCTATAAAACTAATCCACTTAAAATAACGAGTAAATTTTAAGAAAATTAACCAACAGAACAGGAAAACTATCATTTGAGAATTCATATATAACAGTAGGCAAACCAATGAACTAACAATCTAAGCCGATAATGAGACGTTTAAGCAGCCAACTTTCATTCATTAATTCTAAAAAAAGATAATTACAGATTACTCAACATACCTAAACTGAAGATAGCAGCAACCATAACCAAATAAAGGCTGAAACGACAAGTCGGAAATCAACAGCGGCTCAGCAAAGCAACATCCACAGAACTTCACAAAGACTGATAGCTTTTCAATTACAATAGCAATGTATAATAAATCGGGACCCGAGCTTGACCGGAAAACCTAATGAGATACCTCGACTTAATTTTTCTCCTCAACTTCTATCCGAAATTACCCCAGAAAAAAAAATAATAATCCAATCCCTAAAAGAAGAATAGTAACAATTCTTGTCCTCCTTCAGTCTAATTGAGTCTTATATCTTTCATTTTGTTTGATGTAGTTAAAGAGTTGGTAGCCGTGACTCACTGTCCCTCCGTCTCAATTCGTCTCCTCAATCTTTTTTTTTCATTTTGTTTTGTTCTATGTTATTTTTGGAACGCCTCCCTTTTCTTTGTGTGTATGTTTTGAGTTAGAGAATTATATCTTGAAGGTCTTTGACTTGGGGGAAGTTCGGAGGCGGCTCTTAGCTGGTGTTGGAGATGGCAGAGGAAAATCAAGGCAGCTGCTAGGGTTTTTTTCTCAAAAATCGGGAGGGCCGTTCCATTCTGTTGGGTGTGGAGGAAATGGGGGTTTTAATGGTAGGGAATGGGTATTGGGCTAAAATATTTGGGCTAGAGTGTGGGTAATTGGCTATTGGGCCAATCTTTGAACCTAAAAAAAAAAATCTTTTCCTTTCTTGTAATTTCATTTTGATTGCAAATTCTACCTAATTAAATTCTAAATTAAAACCTAACTTAAATCTAATTAGCAAAATTAATTCTATTTATCTATTAACAAATACTTGTAAAATTTAAAAAGATATTTTGTTTGATTTTAATGTATTAATTCTAACAATTAAAGAATAACTAATTCCTAAAAATGCAAATTAAACCTAAGATGGCATGAAATTAAAATGTGACAATTTTTATGATTTTTCTATGCTTTTAAAGTATTAAATATGCATGAAAATGCAGCTAAATTGCAAACAAACAATTTAAAAGAAAATCCTAAAATTCTATAAATTCAAAAACAATTTAAAAAAATTATTTTTTGTGGATTTTATAGGAATGTTTTCTGTAGGGCGAAAATCACGTGCTTACACTATTTGATCATAATTCAACGTTATACGTTGTATACTATATAATTTACTAATACATTACTTGTATGGTGTGAATATCATTTAAAATACCAGTAATCATAGTATATCATGATTGTGATCACAGTATTCACGGTATACTATTTCCCATCTCCTTCATCTAAATAGTGTACTACTCCCTCTATCACAATATGTGTGTCATTCTTTTCTTTTTAGTCTATCCAAAAAAGAATATCATATGATTACGTTTAATTTTAAACTTTTTACTTCACCCTTACTGAGATGATTGTTAGTTACACAAATATTTATGGTTTATTTTAGACCATAAGTTTTAAAATAAATTTCTTTTTTCTTAATTCCGTGTCGAATCAAAAATCATAACATAAATCCGGACGATAAAGTATTTGTTAAGTATAAACCTAAATCAAAGTATACTACTATTTGTTAAATATAAACCTAAATTAAAAGTACACTACTATGTTAAATAGTATACTTTCGTGAAATATATACTTAATCAAAGATATACTGGTGAACTAATCGTATATTATTTATTAAATATGTCCAATACTACTTATTAAATATGTCCAACATTATATCAAATCCTACACTTTTCAGTATATAGAAAATATTTTTTTTTAGTAAGTGATAAATATAAAACGGAGGAATTAAAATGGAGGGAAAGAGAGTAAACATGTAAAGGAAAAAGTAGACCTGTTAATCGGGCCGGGCTGGCCCGTTTACAACCTGGTTCAACCCAGGTTAGCCCGGTTCAGCCCGTTACTGTAGCGTATTGGGGCGGGCTGGGACGGGTTGGGTGGGAGCGGATTTTAGACGAACAAATTTTGGATACCGGTGCACCGGAACCCGCTAACCCAATAATCTTAACGGGTTTTTAACGGGCTGCAGCCCGGTTCAGCCCGGTATCCATTACAAAATTTTTTTATTTTATTTTCTGGACCGTTGCCAACGGTCAAATTCAAAAATGACCATTGGCCAACGGTCCTTTTTTTTGCAGAAATGGCCATTTCGGCCTACCCCCTTAAGAAAGTAGCCCCCCCCCCCCTCTCCACCCCTAACATTTGATAAATTATAATTTTAACCTTTTAAAAACTATAAATAGCCTCCCTTCTTCTTCATTATCCCTCACAAATTCACGTTTCACTCTCTTACTACTCTAATTCTCTCTTGATATTATTGATTATTGTTCTTAAATTCTCAATTACTTATTATTTCAAGTTGTATCAAATATTTAGTTTAACCATTGCAAAATTATTATTATCAAATATCAAGTATTCAAGTGAAGTGTGGTATCAAGTACTATTGTAACGACCCGACCGGTCGTTTGCCTTTTTAGAACCCCACTCCCCCAAATAAACTCTCCGTGCTTGCTTTAACTAATTTATGACCTGCGGGGATGGTTGGTTCGGGATTTGGAAGAGTTTGGATTGAGATATGCACAGTTGACTCCTTAGGATTTTCTTAAAAGGCTAAGTTTGACTTTGGTCAACATTTTGAGCAAACGGGCCTGGATTCGTGTTTTGACGATTCCGGAGGGTCAGCAAGAAAATATGGGACCTGAGCGTATGCCCGGAATCGAATTCCGAGGTCCCTAGCCCGAGTGTTGAATTTTTATTAGAAATTGTTAAACTGAATTCTATGGATTTAAAGAAACTAATTAATGATTGATTACGTTGGTATCGGGCTCGTATGTTGGTTCCGAAGCCCAGTACAGGTACAATATAACATTGAGGACTTGACCGCAAAATTTGGTGTCAATCCGAGTAGTTTAAGGGCGTTTTGGCCCGTTAGAGGAAAACTAAGAACTTGAAGTTCATAAGTTTTGATTCAATTGGTTTTAGGGGGTGATTCTTAAATTTAGCGTTGTTTCGGGCGTTCCGAAGGTTCGAGTAGGTCTGTTTCGTGATTTCAGACTTGTCGGTATATTTGGGCGGGGCCCGGGAGCCCCGAGCGTCAATCGGACGAGGCTCGAGTGAAGTGAAAAATTTTTGAGAAGTGCTGAAGCTGCTGCTTCTGTCATAACCGCACCTGCGGTTGGTGGACCGCAGGTGCAAGACCGCAGATGCGGCCCAGGGAAGGCCAGGCCAAACCGCAGAAGCGGCTCTCGAACCGCAGAAGCGGCTCCAAGGCCGCAGAAGCGGCCCCAGCCCTTTTGGCCAACGATGCGGCCATTTCCTCGCAGATGCGGGACCGCAGATGCGGTCCCCTGACCACAGATGCGGAAATCGCTGAAGTAGTGAGTTCATTTATTACGGGTTCTAAGTCCATTTTTGCCATATTTCACTCCTCCATTTGGCGATTTTAGAGCTTTTGGGAGAAGACCTTCACCTAGCATCTTGAGTTTTGAATCGTTCGGCTCCAATTTGAGGGTTCGGGCTCATTCTTGGTACTGGAAGTGCACATTGGAGCGAGGGTCTGATGCAGGTACATCTGGCTATCAGTCTGGTGCGTATCACTGAGCCTATCCCGAGACTTCCACGGTGAGCTGCTCCCCTCCTGTGCCGTTCAGCAGCTTGATGGAGTTTCTCTTATTTATTTTTGTTGTCTATTCCATTTCGGACAGTAGGATAGGATTGTACTTTTGTATATTCTACTAGTTGCCCGTAACTTGTGACACCAGGTCTTGGCACATACTTTAGTAGATTATTCTTTTGGAAATTGTATAATTATTTTGGGTACCTTAATGGTCATTACTTGTTTTCAACCTTAATTTTAAGGGATTTCTGAAACAAATTGGCAAAAAGGTAAAAAGGAAGAACTTATTTGAAATTCCTCGTTGGCTTTTCCGGCAATGGTGTTGGGCTCCATCACGACCTATTGTGGAAATGGATCGTGACAACTATCAACTATCAAGTATCGGTCTATCAATTGAAGTTTGATTTTTGATATCAAAATTAGTGCGGCATCCGGAATCCCGGTATACTCGTTCCATTTCTTTCTCTTCTTTGGTGTACACTTATTTTATTATTTAGAATTCTTAATTTAATTTACATAATGGATTTACTTAGAGCAGCCAAAAAAGCGTGCACTAGAAGTGTCACGACCCAATTTCACCTCAAGTCGTGATGGCACCCAACACCATTGTCGGGCAAGCCAAATGTCACGACCCAATTTCCAAACCCGGTCATGATGGCGCCTCTCGTGAAGACAAGGCCAGCCAACTAACCCAAATCGTCTCTTTAACAATTTTTAAACATAAATGAATAGATAAATACAGCTTAACGATAATAATAACCAGTATTTACAACCCGACCGGGGTGTCACAAGTCACGAGCATCTAAAGAAACCTGAACACAACTACAGGGCCAATATTATACAAAAATAAATTCTGGAATGCTAAAGACAACGTCCGGTGCCGCGAACGCTGGCGGTAACCTTACTCAGCTACAATAGTAATACCTTCAATCAGCTAATAACCCGCTACCGGGTGAACAATACCTGCAACTGCACGTGAGGTGCAGGGAGTAAAGTGAGTACTCCAACTCAGTGAGCAATAAAAGTAAATAATAACTGAGCGGTAAGAAATCACGTAAAAGCACTCCATCATGCTATATAAGACAGTGCAAATCTTTGAGAAAACAGTAAAACCGTGAAAATCCTTTAGAAAATATCTGGACTTAGTTAAAACTTCTTTTGAAAATATCCTTTCCAACAGTTAAGCAAATGAATGCGTAATCAGATAGTGCAAGTCAGCACATAAGTCAGCCCTTCGGGCACAGCACTCCACTAACAATTAACACCAGGGCGTCTAGTAAACAGTGCAAGAAGTAGCATGAATTCCAATGAAATGAGAGTGCTGAATGTCATGACACGTATTACAAACAGGAACCAATGCATGAATGCAATGCAATGCATATGACCGCTGCGGTGCAGCCCGATCTATTTGGGTACCCGCGCTCACTGTGGGGGTTCACACTCCGGAGGGGCTCCTACAGCCCAAGCGCAATATCAATATAACACCGCTGCGGCGTGCAGCCCGAGCCATCCATATATCCAGAAATCACTATAACACTGCTACGGCGCGTAGTCCGATCCATGCTCAGTCCAGAAATGCACATAAGCCCCTTGGGCAATAATAAAATAGCAGTTCCCAGCTCAAAACGTCAGTAAAATATCATTTAAGTTTTCAAATCATGAAAAATGGCTGAATTTGCAGAACAGTATTAAAACCCTGGACCGAGGTCAAATAACATGCAAAGTAATGCAAAATCAGTGATATCAATCCCTAAAGGATTCAAATAATCGGCACGAAGCCCAAAACATGGCAATCAGCCCAAATCATGATGATAACAAGTAGTTTCAGTCAAATACGTAGTAATTTCATCAATCGGGACGGACCAAGTCATAATCCCCAACGGTGCTCTACCCCACGCTCGCTATCCGGCGTGCAAGTCACCTCAATACAACACTATGATGTGCAAACCCAGGGTTTCAAACCCTCAGAATATCATTTACAAGTATTACTCACCTCGAACCGGCGAAATTCCTAGCTCGCGACACCTTTGCCCCTCAAACCGGCCTCCACGCGCGTCGAATCTAACCAAAATCAGAGCGAATACATCACAATATGCTAAGAGAACAATACCCAATCGAAAACAATCGAGAAATAGCAGAAATCTCGAAACTAGCAAAACCCGAGCCCCGGGCCCACTTCTCGAAAAATTACAAAATTCACATTACCGGATTCCTCGTCTCGCCACGAGTCCGTACATATTAAATTTACCAAAATCGGAGTCCATTTGACTCTCCAAATTCCATATTTAAATCTCAAAATCCCAAGCCCTAGTTTATCAATTTTAGGCTTAATTCCATGAATTTCTAGGTTAATTTCACATAATAATCATGTATTTAACTTGGAAATAAATAGAAACAACTCACCTTTGATGCTTGATGAAATCCCCCTTGAAATTCTCTCCAAAATCATCCAAGCCAAATGAAAGAAATGAAAGAAATAAGCCAAATCCGTGTTTAAAGAATCTGCCCGTGCTTCATCGAGTTGTACCTTGCACTTGTGCTATACAAGTTGTACATCCTATTAAAATTTTCCCTTGTCGGACACCTTCTGTTTAAACACTCATAACGTCTTGTATAAATATCCAAATGACAAACGGTTTGAAGATTTAGAAACTAGACTCGAAGATCTTTAATTTGATAGGTTGTACACCATATAACTCTTTATATATCCCGAGATATGAGCTTCTTAAATCGGCTCCATGAAATCAGAAAATTCTGGAGAAACTGCTCCACCAGTCATCTTCAATTGATCATAACTTCCTCGACAAATGTCCAAATTACGATTTCTTTAGCTTTCTGGAAACTAGACACGAAGGTCTAAAACTTTCGTTTTTGAATCATCTCAAAATTCCTTGTAGATCAAAAGATATAAACCTCCAAAGTACGCTCCACGACTGCACATTTGCTGTCCAAAGACAGCTTAGCAGCAGAAATTGCAGCAGCCTTTTCTTTTCTTTTGGGTCTGAATTCCATTCCGTTAACCTTCCGAAATCCACCCGAGGCCCTCGGGACCTTAACCAATGATATCAACATGTCCCACAATATCATTCAAACTTGTCCCAACCTTCGGAACATCCAAAATAACTGTATGAGTCAGAATCCGACCCCACGATAATTAACGAGGCTAATCCCGTTTTAAGTTAATTCATGATTAATTAGTGGCACGACCACTCAGAATTAATTATATTCAACCCTCATCTGATTCGATCAACAAGGCCGTGGCCCATCTGCCACCATGAAGGCGAAACCCCAACGTGGTCACGGCCACTTATTGCCAGCTCACGAAGCTCACAGCTATAAATACCAAGAGAGGAAACCCCACAGAGGGGGGCTGCTTCTTGACCACTAGTGAGAGGAGAGAGAATCGAGAAAATATACCCCTCTTATGGGAAAAGAAAACACCATTGTAAGGTTCTGAACCTCTCCATGGAGAGGCAGACCAAACAAATATTATCAATAAAGGTTTCTAATGCTTCTACCCTTATTCCTGAGTACTTATTTTCGTTTATTTCATTGGGTCCAACGGATTATTACGATTTGCTATGATTATCCCATGATTTATTTATATTGTTTTATACTCGTAAGTTTTGTAATAACTTTTGAGCAAACAATTTGGCGCCGTCTGTGGGGATTTCATAGCAAAATCGCGTAGTTCTTCCCTGGACCCAAAAGGAAAGAAGCGCCAAACTCAAAGGGGAGCTCGAAGATCTCAAATCAAGATCTAAGTCTTCTCCCTCTCTCCAATCTCAGATAGTGCAAACAAGAAGAAAGGGCCCCCCCCTTTCCTAAGGAAAGGTCTCTACAAGGTATACGAGCTCCGGTCAGAAACCGGCACGGAGATATCTCGAGCCGAGAGTCGCCTCAAGACAGCCTATACACCCTAGTTGGGAAGACAATGGATAAGCCGCTCAAGGCCTCGAATCCAAAACGAGTTTCAGCACTCAATACCCACAATATGGGACTCAGGCCACGAGCCTTCGTCATCAAAATCGACCAAGTTCAACTACGGTTGAACCGGGACTCAGGCTATGCGCCTTCACCAACAAATTCAACTACGGTTGAACCAAGTCGGGCTATGCGCCTCCACAAAAAAGTTCAACTACGGTTGAACCGGGACTCAGGCTACACGCCTTCGCCAACAAGTTCAACTACGGTTGAACCAACTCAGGCTACGCGCCTTCGCCAACAAGTTCAACTACGGTTGAACCAACTCAGGCTACGCGCCTTCGCCAACAAGTTCAACTATGGTTGAACCAAGTCAGGCTACGCGCCTTCACAAACAAGTTCAACTACGATTGAACCGGGACTCAGGCTATGCGCCTTCACCAACAAGTTCAACTACGGTTGAACCAAGTCAGGCTATGCGCCTTCACCAACAAGTTCAACTACGGTTGAACCGGGACTCAGGCTACGCGCCTTCGCCAACAAGTTCAACTACGGTTGAACCAACTCAGGCTACGCGCCTTCGCCAACAAGTTCAACTACGGTTGAACCAAGACAGGCTACGTGCCTTCGCCATCAAATTTAACAAAGTCCAACAACAGTCGAACTGGGACTCGGGCTATGTGCCTTCGTCATTAAATCCAACGAGCTCGACCTCGCTCGAACTACAAGGATGGACGCCTTCGTCCTCAACTTTAGCAAGTTCAACCACAGTTGAACCGAGACTCAGGCCAAACGCCTTCATCTGTGAAAGCAAAGCCCGACCTCCAACAAATCAAAGCGCAGGATAGGCACCCTCGCCATTTCAAGTAAGTTCCCCAACTCGAATTAAGATTCGGGCCACGTAAAGTTCGGCCCTAGTCAAACTACGAGGCCGCGTGTTTTTTACTATCACGACCGGTAGTTCGACCGCGCCCGAACTGGGACTAAGGCTAAGCGCCGCTATCGCCAAGTAACGGCCAAGGCTCGCCCGCACCGAGCTGAAAAAGCAAGGCATCAACTATATTATGGCTAGGGCCATCGCCGCCAACGGTCGATCTAGATTCGACTACGGTGAAGTAAATGACCCGACGACGGTCGAAGTTGCCTCCATGGCTAAGGCCGTCGATTCTATCACGACTAAAGTCGTCGATTTAAATTCGACTAGGGCCGCCAACGTAAACGGTCAACAAAAAGCGCAACAAAAACTCTAAAGAATGAAAGAAAAACAGTGACAAAAAACAAGCACAAGGCAATGGAAAAGAAAATGTATATTTACAAAGTCAATTGCGGGTGCATCCCCGCTTACACCCGGCCAAGGCCGATCAATACAAGAAATAAAAAAAAAAATAATACAAGAAATGCCTAAAACGCCAAGCGGCAAACAAGACGAGAAAATGCATAATCTTTTTACTCGGTGCCGTCTGCGCCACCGTCTGCACCAGCGTCAGCCTCTGGCGTCGCCATGTCAAAACCACAATCGGCACGTGCCTNCTACAAAAAAGACACGAGTTAACGCCCATGATCACAAATCACAAAGAGGGAAAGAAAAAGGAATTCAACCACTAAAGAACTTACGTGCATGGTTCCAAGCCTCTGGGAACCCAGTAGCATCCGCCACCAGGTGCTTGGTCCTGATGTAAAAGAAGTGCTCGAAAGGGCGAGGGTCGACCTCGTCATCCAACTTCATGACCAGGCCCCTCGACCCACGAGGGCACGCCTGAATCATGGTGCCGCGGACTCTCTGGGGAGCGTAGAGACTCAGCACATGCTGCAGCGTGACCTCCCTACGGGCCAATTCCGCGTACTTGATGAACATTGCCAACAATTTGTAGAGGGAAGGAGTGAGCTGACCCGGGCATACCCCGTAATAACGGCAGAAATCCACCACCAGCATTGGGAGCGGGATCTTGAACCCCAACCTGAAAGGATAGGCGTAAAAAATGCAGTATCCCCGGCGATCGGTGTGGACCCTCTCCTCGCTTCTAGCGAGAACAATGTCTGCATGGGTAGGAACGACCCCCTGTTCCCGTAATCGGGCCATCCCAATCTCCCCCATTAACGGGGCTTCATCCACCGGTTCCTCTCCACCGTCGACGGTGAAATCAATCGCCAGACCTCCGGGCCGAGGAACCACCTCGTCAACCGACGGAATTTCGCCGGACTCCATCTGTTCTGCACCTCCCATCGCCGGAGATGGCCCTCCGACTACCGGAAAATCTACCGGAAGAGCACCGTGGGAAGAACTGCCTGCCATTGTTGATCTACTGAAGACAAATGTTATCACAATCAAAGGAAAGAAAAGAGAAGATGAATTAGCGAAACGAAAAAGTTTCCTCAGAATCTCTCTCTCAGATGAACAAAGAAGATATGAGAAATGAATGCCTCAACCCACCTTTATAGGCAACATAAATGGCTTTCGCGAAACCCAATACCCATCATTAACTGCACGACCAACCATAAAACGGTTCGGTTCTGCCGAAGCAAGCGTCATTATGACGAGCTCCGCAAAGCGGCTTCTTAGCCATCCGCCAACATACCGTCGTCGGAATGATCGCTACGACCTGTGAACGCTGAAAGAATGTGCCGTACGCCGTTAAAATTTTGGACGACCAAATACTTACCCAGCGCATACTCATTCCCTACGGCCATCCTCAATATATGAAAGGCTACGGCCGTCTCCTATATATAAAAGGCTACGGCCATCCTCAATATATGAAAGGCTACGGCCATCTCTAATATGTGAAAGGCTACGGCCATCCTCAATATATGAAAGGCTACGACCATCTCTAATATGTGAAAGGCTACGGCCATCCTCAATATATGAAAGGCTACGGCCATCTCTAATATGTGAAAGGCTACGGCCATCCTCAATATATGAAAGGCTACGGCCATCTCTAATGTATGAAAGGCTCTCCAATGTACGAAAGGCTACGGCCATCTCCAACGTGTAAACGGCTAAAGCCACCGCCGCCAATAAGTCGACCCCCTTATTCGAGTTGTTTTCAAATCACAATCGATGAAGTCCGCTCATCGAGCTCGGCCGAAACACGGCCTCAATAAGTGGAGGGACTAACTGTATGAGTCAGAATCCGACCCCACGATAATTAACGAGGCTAATCCCGTTTTAAGTTAATTCATGATTAATTAGTGGCACGACCACTCAGAATTAATTATATTCAACCCTCATCTGATTCGATCAACAAGGCCACGGCCCATCCGCCACCATGAAGGCGAAACCCCAACGTGGTCACGACCACTTATTGCCAGCTCACGAAGCTCACAGCTATAAATACCAAGAGAGGAAACCCCACGGAGGGGGGCTGCTTCTTGACCACTAGTGAGAGGAGAGAGAATCGAGAAAATATACCCCTCTTATGGGAAAAGAAAACACCATTGTAAGGTTCTGAACCTCTCCATGGAGAGGCAGACCAAACAAATATTATCAATAAAGGTTTCTAATGCTTCTACCCTTATTCCCGAGTACTTATTTTCGTTTCTTTCATTGGGTCCAACGGATTATTACGATTTGCTATGATTATCCCATGATTTATTTATATGTTTTATACTCGTAAGTTTTGTAATAGCTTTTGAGCAAACAATAACATTAAAACATCAAATCATCATCGGATTCAAGCCTATGAATCTCAAGAACTTCCAAATTCCATTTTTGATTAAAACCCCAACCAAACCACGTCCGAATGACCTCAAATTTTGCAGACAAGTCCAAAATTACATAACGAAGCTATAACAACTCTCGGAATTCCATTCCGACCCTCGGATCAAAATCTCACCTATCAACCGGAATTCGTCAAAATACTAACTTTGCCAATTCAAGCTTAATTCTACACCGGTCATCACAAAAATATTCCGGACACACTCCTAAGTCCCAAATCACCTAACGAAGCTATCCGAACCATAAAATTCACATTTCGAGCCCTCTAACACATAAGTCAATATCTGGTTGACTTGTCCAACTTAAGCTTCCTTAAAAGAGAACAGCTTAGCAGCAGAAATTGCAGCAGCTTTTTCTTTTCTTTTGGGTCCGAATTCCATTCCGTTAACCTCCCGAAATCTACCCGAGGCCCTCGGGACCTTAACCAATTATATCAACGTGTCCCACAATATCATTCAAACTTGTCCCAACCTTCGGAACACCCAAAATAACATCAAAACATCAAATCATCATCGGATTCAAGCCTATGAATCTCAAGAACTTCCAAATTCCAATTTTGATCAAAACGCCAACCAAACCACGTCCGAATGACTTCAAATTTTGCACACAAGTCACATTCGACATTACGGACTTGCCCCAACTTTTGGAATCGCATTCCGACCCCGATATCAAAATTTCCACTTCCGGTCGAATTTTCTCAAAAAAAACCTTCAAATTTCTATATTTAGCCAAATGACTTCAAAATGACCTACGGACATCCGAATTCACTTCCGATCGCGCTCCCAACTCCAGAATCACCATACGGAGCTATACCCAGACTCGGAATCCCAAACGGACATCTATAACACTGAAATGCCTTCCAACCCAAATTTATGAAATTCTTCTAAAATACTAACTTCAACAATATACGCCGAAATGCTCACGGGTTATCATAACCAAATCCGGACATACGCCCAAGTCCGAAATCATCATACGAACCTGCTGGAACTTTCAGATCCCGATTCCGAGGTCGTTTACTCAAATTCCAATCTTAGCCATTTTCTTCAACTTAAGGCTGCCGAAATGAAAATTTTCTTTCCAATTTGACTCCGAATTTCCCGAAATTCAACTCTGACCATACGCACAAGTCAATATACCTAAAATGAAGCTGTTCATGACTTCCAACTGCTGAATGACGCGCTAGGGCTCAAAACGACCGATCGGGTCGTTACATTCTCCCCCACTTAAATAGACGTTCGTCCTCGAACGTTCCAAGAACTGCTCTTAAGTTATCTGAAATCACTGTTTAACACCTCGTGCACCACAACTCATATGGACACATTAGTTTGATCAAATCTGCAGATATCCTCTTTTATCCATACAATAAGCTCAGAACCCAATTCCAACACCTGAAATTCTCTGCCAGACATGTTCCCTGTATATAAACACTGTATCAACTACCACACGAGGTACCAGAACATGACTGCGTACCTTTGTTGAATTAGCACCATGCATCGCATAATTCACCATCTAACCACAATGACACTCCATGAACCTTAATAGCCAAAATTCCACGACTCTGATACTCCCAATACATATGATGATATACCTATACATTCTGTTATAATGCTGACGATACAACCACAACGGAGGAGATGTGCAGAAATTTCTAACCAATTGCAGAGTTAACCCAACATTAATTCTCTCCTTTTTGACTAAAATCATCACCTCATTACTACCCAAATACTGGTAACTGCCCTGTAATATACCTCACATAATCCCACTGCAATGGTCCCCAAGTACCAATAGTCTCGCCTCACCTAGTACGAGCTGCTCAGACAACCAATCACCACAGACAATGACCAATGGTCTCACATGGTGCAAAAATGCGCCAATAGGCCATAACGCGAACAATATACATAAGGAAATGACTCAGGAATGGACTGCTCAACTCACACAACTAATATGGACTCTTCCCTAGAGAATAGGAATTTATCAAGCCGTTTCACAGCACACATGGCACAAGCTGTGGGCAACTAGTAGAATATACAAAATAACAGATCTATCCTACTGTCTGAAACAGAATAGACAGCAAAAATATAAGAGAAACTCCATCAGCTGCTGATCGGCACAGGAAGGGAAAACAGCTCACCGTGGAAGTCTCGGACTAAGATCAGTGATGCGCACCGGTCTGATAGCCAACCTACCTCAGAGCCTGTACAACTAAGTACAGAAGTATAGTATGAGTACATAAATAATATGTATCCAGTAAGTATCCCGTCTAATCTCGAAGAAGTAGAGACGAGAGGTCGACTTGATACCTACTAGGGTCAAATAATATGATACGATGTTATACTTGAAGGTCACAATTATATAACAGTTGCAATAAGCATTTCTAAGTCATGAAGTTCTAATATCACGGTTAACCAGTTACAATTCGAACCATTTAACAGTCAAGTCATCTATAATAATCCACATAGATATCATGCGCACATTATGTCGAGGTCGACGGCCCGATCCAACAGAAAAGAAACTGTGCACTGCCAAACGGTCGAATGTCGCGAACCATATATGCATCTATTTCTACCGAGGTGATCGGCCCGATCCACAAATAACAATTATCAACAGGAACATACAAGAAGGCGCATTTATACTTAATTAAACTCATACAAGTGTTCAACAATACCTATGCTCACTTACGTTCATTTCCAATTCTCTAGAATATCCTAAATGATCACATTAGCAAGAAGACATACAACACTTACAAATATAGTATGATACGGGTCCTAAACTACCCGGACAATTAACATGATAGTAGCTACGCATGGACTCTCGTCACCTAGTGCGTACGTAGCCCCCGCATTTAGTGGCAAATTATACAATTATTACTCCTCTGGGGATAATTCCCTCTTACAAGGTTAGAAAGGAGACTCACCTTGCTCAAAAGTGCACTTCCAATAGCAAGAACGAGCCCGAACTCTCAATTTGGAGCCGAACGATCCAGAACTAGATAAATGAGATAGGAACTAGTCAATACAAGCTTGCAAGATCGCATTCCAACTATTAAAGCAATTCCCCAACCTTAAACACAAGTTTCCTAAAATCCGACCCCAGGCCCACGTGCCCAGATCCCGATATTTTTTGAAGGTAGTTGTTCCTTGTAACCTAAGGATCAATAATATATGATTTCTACTTCGTTTCATAACCAATTTCGTGGTAAAATTTAAGTTTTATTAAAACCCTAGGTCTAGCTCTAACCCCTTGATTTCTCCAAATCTTTAGGTGTTAATCTACCCAAAACACGAGTATTAAACATAGAAATGAGGGGGACGAACTTAACTCACGATGCTATGTGGAAATCCCTTCTCAAGAGCTCCAAAATCGCTCAATACCCGTGTGCCAAATGGTCAAAAATGGCTGGAGCTCGTATTAAATGAAGCTCACTGCTTCAGCGTTTTCCGCATCTACGGTCAGGGGACCGCATCTGTGAGAGGGAGACCGCATCTGTGGAACTGGCTAAACGGGCTGGGACCGCTTCTGCGGTCTTGAAGCCGCATCTGCGCAGCCGCTTCTGCGGTTTGACCTGGCCAGCTCTGGGCCGCATCTGCAAGGCCACGACCGCTTCTGCAGTCTCGCACCTGCGGCTGGCGAACCGCAGGTACGGTTATGACAGCAACGGAAGGCTTCAGCACTTCTCAAATTTTCTAACTTCACTCGAGCCTCGTCCGATTGACGCTCGCGGCTCCCGGGCCCCCCTGAACATACCGACAAGTTTGAAATCATGAAGCGGACTTGCTCGAACCTTCGAATCGCCCGAAACAATGCTAAATCTATGAAGCACCCCCTAAAACCAATTGAATCAAACTGATGAACTTCAAGTTCTTAATTCACTTCCAACGAGCCGAAACGCACTTAGACTACTCGGATTGACACCAAATTTTGAGGGAAAGTCTTAAATGATATACTGGACGTGTACTGGGCTTCGGAACCAACATACGAGCCCGATACCGAGGTGATCACTCATTATTAGTTTCTTTAAATCCTTAGAATTTTAGTTTTGACAATTTTCAATAAAAATTCATTACTCGGGCTAGGGACCTTGGAATTCGATTTCGGGCATACGCCCAGGTCCCATATTTTCCTACAGACCTTCCGGGACCGTCAAATCACGGATCCGGGTCTGTTTGCTAGAAATGTTGACTAAAGTCAAACTTGACCTTTTAAGAAAAACTTAAGGATTCAAGTGGGTTTACATCAACCCAAACCCTTCCAAATCCCGAACCAACCACCCCCGCAAGTTGTAAATTAGCTGAAGCAAGAACGAAAAGTTTTATTTATGGAAACGGGGTTCTAAAAAGTAAAACGACCGGTCGGGTCGTTACAAGAAGAGGTGGTAGTAAGAAAACTTTCAAAAGATCAAGAGGTGGTGTTGGTTCTTCTAGTAGCTTTACACATATTTCTGAAAGTTCACCTGAAAATTTAAATGTAGATTATGAGAGACTTCAAGAAAATTATGGTATAGATGATAATTTAGATGACATTCAATCACCCGATAATCTTGAAACACCACCAGCTACACCTGGTAATGCTAGTCAAACTCAAAATATTAGGGGTGGAACAAGTAAGCCTCTCCTCCCTATTAAGAAGAATCGAAGATTAAGAAGTAAGTGATGAAATTTTTTCGACAGTAAGAACAAAAAGATTATGTAAAATGTAGAATTTGTAATGAAGTTTATAAACATGAGCCCGGTAAGGAAGGGGGAACGAGTCAACTTCATAGGCATATGGTAGAGCTCCACCCTCTTGATTGGGGAGTAGATGAGGAAGATGGGCAACAAAAACTTAACCCGGGTACTGGGGAGTTAATGAGTAAATACGATATTAAGAAAGATCGGGAAGAATTAGCTAAAATGATTGTTTTAGGTTGTTTACCTTTTAGTTTTGCTTCTTCACCGTATCTTGTTACTTATATTCAAAGAATTATAACCCTTTGTTTAAAGGTATTCCTAGAAGTACTTGTAGAGCTGATATCTTTAGGCTTTTTGGACAATATCAGACATATATACGTTATTTGTTCACCAGTCTTTCTTGTAGAGTTTCTCTTACTTCTGATATTGGTCGTGCTATAAATGGAAATGATTATTTGACTGTTACATGCCATTGGATAGATGATAATTTTTGTATGCAAAAATGTATTATTGCTTTTAAATATGATGAAGATCAAAGTCATACTGGTGTATTTCTAAGTCATACTATCCATGAAGTTGCTATATTTTATAATCTTGCAGTAAAAGTTTTGTGTATGTCATTTGATAATGCTTCTAACAACAATGTTGCTATTACAATATTAAAATTGCATCTACACTCACCACTTCCTGAAATATTTCATGTTACATGTGCATGTCATATTTATAACTTAATTGTGAAGAGTGGCCTTGAATTATTTAGAGATGAAATCACTTTAGTTAGGAGAGCTGTTGGTGTAATTCAAGAAAATAATAGAAGTACTAGATTAGATGCATTTAAGGAAAAATGTGTACACTATGGACTAAAACCAAGACTCATGCCTGAAGAAATAGTTACTAGGTGAAATTATACTTATTTATTCTTAAGATGTTGCTATAAATATAGAATGCCTATAACTGAAGTTGCTAATTCTCTTTGTACCGATCCTAGCCGTTTGTTAACATCTAGAACTTGGGATGTCATTGAAGATGTTGTACAATTTTTACAAAAATTTTATATGGCTACACTTGAGTTTTCTGGAGCTTATTATCCTACTATTGCAAATGGTTTAGTTCATATTGCTGAAATTTCCCTTTTACTACATAATTTGAAGAAGAAAGAAGTATATACTTCTGTTGTTGAATCTATGCTAGATAAGTTTACAAAATATTTCTACCCAATTCTCCCTATTTACCTAATTGGTGCTATTTCAAAACCCTACTATCAAAATGATAAAGTGTCGCCAATTAATCAGTGCTTTATATACTTATATGGATATTGAACCAACTGAAACTTCTGATATTGACACTTGTATTTCTGATCTACACAAATATTTACAAACTTTATATAATTATTATGCTAACATTGTTGATGCTTCTTTGGTTGTAGATGCAAATATTCCTTCAAGTAGTACTTCAACATTTGGAACAACTTTGGATGATGATGATGGTGTTCAAGATTATTTGATTTGGTCTACACTAGGAGAGCATCAACAAACCAGTAGAAGAAATATTGATGAACTCCAATTCTACTTGCAAAAGTCACCAGAGCCCCTCACAAAGGATTTTCTACCGCTGGGTTGGTGGAGGAGCAACTCAAATCAATTTTCTGTTCTTTCGGCCATGGCACGAGACGTGCTAAATGTGCCGATTTCAACAGTCGCATCAGAGAGCGCATTTAGCCAAGCAAGGCAGCAAGTAGGAGATATTCATTCATTTGGCAGCAACGCTTTGGAAATTCTGGTGTGCTTCAGAGATTGGATAAGATCAGTACGGCGAAATCAAGGGAGTGACGAGGTAGATGAAGCGGAGGACCAAGAAATTGGAGATATAATGGTTTATGGTTTCGATACAACCAATGCCGGAAACCAAGAACCTCATGTTGACATGGATGAACTTACAAAAATGATGCAAATCATGTGATGTACTATTTCTTATTTTTTATAATTGTTGTAAACTTTTAATTTGCAAGTTCAAAAATAAAAAAAAAAATAAAAAGAACTTGTAAATTAGTTTGAAGTATTATATATTATTCAATCATCAAGTGAAAGCCTTCGGAGCTTGATCCTTACATATTGCCTATTAGTCTTACTAAATAATTTTTTGTAGCCACTTACTTTCAAATTTCAATTTTAAAATTTTAAAATTCAAATTTCAAATGTAAAACTTTAAAGTTTAAACTTCAAAGTTTAAATCTAAACCCTAATTCTAAGCCTTAAAAGTTTGCAAATATATATATATATATATATATATATATATATATATATATATATATATATATATATATATATATATATATATATCTATATATA